>NC_088359.1:24992500-25270000 GCF_036884655.1 Musa acuminata AAA Group | reverse complement strand
ATGATTAAATTTTCTTTGACTTGAATTCAATTTGAATTCAGGGTTATATTAATATGGCATATTGATAGGGGGAGTTAAGGTTAACTATGTCATCAATTGGTTGTCATCATTAAAAATGGGGAGATTGTTGAATCTCAGATTTTGATGATGAAATCAATTGATGTGTTTGTGATCTAATCTGCGTTTTGAGTGATGCATGAAGCTTCGATCAGGGAGAGACAATTAAAGCAGGAAGAACCATGTTAGGTCGGAGTGGAACATGTCAGAAGATTATAGATCAGGCCGGAAGATCGGTCGATATATCGACAGAAGGCTTTGGGCCATGGGTTCGGGCATTGGGCCAAAAAGAGCGGAAATTACGTTAAGGAAATCAGAGTTGTAGAGGTCAACTGGCTGATTGGGCAATAGGTTGTAAGAGAGGACAATGCGTCGAAAAATCGGACGAAGTGTCGATGAGACAATGACATGTCGGACAATATTTGATTCAAACTTTATAATAATTGTCTAGATTGAAGTAGGTTTTAGGTGTAATTGGGTTAGAATTGGGCCAACTCAATTAGGTGTCAGTTGGGCCTAAGTTTGGGTTGTGTTAGGCTAAGTGAAAGGCCCAAACAGTGACCCAACATATGGAACCATCGGTGGCACAGTCTCTAAGACTGTATCAAGTGGTGGTACTGCCCAAACTCATTCTCCAAGACTGTCAAGCAGTGGTACCACCAGATTGGGCGATGGTACTACCCAGCATAGCCGGTGGTACCACCTAGCATAGGCGGTGGTACCGCCAGTACCCCGAAAATCAGGGATGAGACATTTTTAGGCTTCAAGTTTGAATCCACTTAAGGCATATAAATACCCCTCTCATCTCTAGTTAATATACACAAGCACAAAGAACTTAAAAGTGGAAAAATGTTGTAGCAATCACTTGAGAGATCCCCTCCTCTAGTTCTAAGTTTAGAATTCTGTTTAGGGATGAGTGAGTGCTTGTAAAAAGTTATCTCCTAAATCCGTGAAAAAGAGAAGAATGGTGTAAAAGGGTGGTTGATCTTTGCCCATTGAAAGAAGATCATTAGTAAATGTTGGTGGCCTCGACGGAAGAGGAATCGGTGAAGTGGATGTCAGTCACGACGACCGAACCACTATAAAAATCTAGTTTGCATATTCCTTACTACTTAATCTCTTTATTGCATTCAACTTTACTTCATTATAAATTGTTCAATCCCCTCTTCTCTACTCATTCAAGAAAAACGAAAAGGTTTTCGTCAGGATCAAATTTTATCGTACGAAGATTTTCAAAACCGACGTTTTTATCCACTGCACTAATTCACCCCCCAGGTGCCGACTCGATCCTAACAAATTAGTATAAAATCACATCAAGAATCTATATTAAGTCTCTAGCATTTTTCATTGATAATAAATGAATTGCCAGCCATATACATGATAAGCCACCTTGGTGTATTTTATTTACTGATGATATTATTTTTATAGATAATTTTAAATAAAATAAATTTATGGAGATAAGTCTTGGAAACTAAAGATTTTAACTTAAGCATGACTAAAATTGAATGTGTATGATACAATTTTTGTAATACTAGGTGTTGTCCTAAAGATATAATTAAGTTGAATAGATAAAAAGTTAAATTAAGTAAAATTTTTAAGTATTTTGAATCAATTATTTAACAAGATGAAGAGATCAATGAAAATATATTAATAATGTATAAACTATATGGTTAAAATAAACAAAAACATCATGAGGTTTGTATGATCGTCATGTACCTTTTGGATAAACCAAAAATTCTATAAGACCATTGTTAGGACCATGATGTGTTAAAAAGCTATGAAACTATATATATATATATATATATATATATATATATATATATATATATATATATATATATATATAAGCGTAAAGTTAGTAAGAATGATATGATATGAAATAATTTTACTCGTGAATAATTTGGCATCATTTTAATAAAAAATAAAATATAGAAAGATTGTTTAAGATAACATGATAATATGTTAAGGAAACCTATATTTATGAAACGATTATAGCATGAGAGATAGAAAAAAGCTCAAAAAGATTTTATTAGAAACTACAAATAAATATTCAAGCTCTCTTAATTTACTTAAGTTCAATTGAAAGTCATATGGTTTATGACTTCAACTTCCAAAATCAGTTGGTTGTTAATAACCACACCTGATTTTGTTTACTTTTCTTTAAAATTTTTCACAGTTAAGGGTAAAAATATTACATTAAAATAATCAGGACTCCCACCTAAAAATAGCATATAACAATGATAAATCATCAACACTATAATATATTTGTTTAGAGAGACCAGACCAATTATCACCCATAAAATGATATTTACAATGAATGCTTCACCCATGCCTACATAGGTGAAACATAGTGCATTTTATTTCTTCTCTGCCCTGCAGCATGTATAGCCACTTTGGAGGGTTGGGTAGATCACTTGGTCCTTTGCCTCTTAGCCAACTTTTCCTCATTTAATTCTTCAGAAGGTTCTCTTTTTTCTTCTTTTTCATGAAAAATTTCTCCCTCCTTTGGATCACTATCTTTGATTCTCAATGCATCATCCTCCGGATTATCATTCAAAAAAGATACAACTTCATCGATAGGATCGTCCGGCACGTATAACTCTACTAAACTATCATCGGTACTTATACCTTCGAAAAAATTGTCAAGATCAAAGAGAGAAGCATCACTGGCCACTTCGCTTGAAGATCCTCCTTTTTCTTTTGTTTGAGGAAGATTTTCTCCCTCTTCAAAAGTATGTTTCTGAGGGGTCGATACAGAATCATCATCGCCTTCTTTAGCTTCCGGTTCTTCAACGGGGACATTGGACACACGTAACTCACTTTCACTGACCTGTTTTACGTCATCATCAGGAACATTATCAAGCTGAGAATGAGAAGAGGCTTCTTGGGACATGGTTGAAGATATCGGAGGATTCGAATGAGAAATAAAACTTATGTAGAGTAATGTGATAAAATGACAAATGTGATGAGAATAAATAGTGAATGCCCAAAAAAACAAAAAAATGAGTAACAATTAAAGAATAAACTGAGTATATTTTCAATTTATAATATAATATCAATGGTATTTTCAATTTACAATAAACTGACCATAAGAGTTTATTTTCTCATTTGAGTATCATGTCACTAATTTCAATTCTAATATTCCTTATTGCTTTACATGTCATAAGAAGATATAGCAAGTAAAATAATTATTAAATTTATTGAAGTTTACCTATCATATTAATGTTAGCATCTAAATTTAGCGATCATTTATAATTCCAAAATTTTATTTTTCACATGACTTCATTTATGACTTGTGGATTTATTTACTCCAAATGAAATTAGTAAGGATGGACGAAGTTCCACCATATACTTTGATGTTGTTTTAGGGAGTCTCCTCGTATTATGAAGATGCTACCGATTTTAAATATATTTTTTTTTGTTGGTAAGTAAATATTATTTTTTAATATATATTCGAAAAATATTTTATTTTTCCTTTTCTTTATTGATCAATATATATTTTTTTGAAGTTTACCTATCATATTAATGTTAGCATCTAAATTTAGCGATCATTTATAATTTTAAAATTTTATTTTTCATGACTCGTGGATTTATCCTACTCCAAATGAAAAAATTAAGGATTGACGAAGTTCCACCGTATACTTTGATGTTGTTTTAGGGAGTCTCTTAGGGAGTCTCCTCGTATTATGAAGATGCTTTTTCTTGATCTCTATGGGAAAAAAAAGTATATATATTGATCAATAAATAAAAGAAAAAATAAAATATTTTTCGAATATATATAAAAATAATAATATTTACTTACCAACAAAAAAACACAATATTTAAAATACGCTTTCGTATCAGAGCCAGGTTTCGATCCTGGGACCTGTGGGTTATGGGCCCACCACGCTTCCGCTGCGCCACTCTGATTTCGTTTGAAATTCTTATCCTTTTATATATAAATACGCTATAAACACTAACAGTCATGGTACTTGAAATGCTTCAGATTATCAAAATAATATTTCTAAATGATACTCCACCATAAACACTAACAGTCAACAATCCACATATGGATAATCACCACACACAAGCATAACAGATGAGATACTAAAGCCACAAATACTAGTCTAACTATATGCCAAACTGGCCAAATACAAACTACGTATTTGTGGCTTGAAGCAATAATGACAGAGATAAGTCTTTAGAAATCAGTTTTCTCGAGCATTAATTAATAGGATTAGAAAACAATGATATGCAAAATAAAAATGATACAGCTCTATGGCTGTAAATTTTGTAGTAAGTCTATCTGACATGGTCCCATGAGCAAACATCGACTCGTATAGATCTATCATGGTTCCGTTTGATCTATAAAAATGAAAAGAAAAAGGTGATACACCAACACAGGATCCTTCTGCAACTTTGCATTGCGGAACCCATTTTCATATTGTTATTATCCTTTGGGAATAATCTTGTAATTTGGAAGTAGTATCATGCTTTCGGAAGGCTGTGATACAGCAGCAGATTCAACGATGTTGAAGCCCTTCGATTGCCTTCTTCCACTGCCATGCCCGCTGTTTTGCATCCTCGAAAGATATCACTTTTTTGTGCTGTTAAATAAAAAAATCCATGATAATTAAAATTTGCTAAAAAAATCGATGGAAAATATGGCAAAGGCTTGTTGGAGAAACACACACACCGTGCATATCTTGAAATGTGAAGAGTTCGCTACTTGGACGCTAAGCTCACTGGGACTGTGGGACCAGATTATGTTTGCTTTGGCTGTCATTTTGGAGGGATCCATGCAAAGCAATTTGGGCTTGTCAGTAAGAATGAGTTGCACTTTCCTGTTAGTCAGCTTCTTCAGCTTCTTCAGCTTTGAGATCATAACAATCACCTCTCCAGGCTCAAGAAACTCTTGCCTGACGCTCACATAAATGCAAATGTTATCCACTAGTGAACAACTTTTCAAAAAGCTTTCTGAAAAAGCATAAAGAACCTGAGAATCAAGGAACTGACAGAATATAGATTTCATAAACTGAAACAAGTTTCACAAGTCCACAACAAACTGAATCAGCCAAAGACAACAACAGAAAGAAACCTAAACTAAAGATGAACATGATCATGCCAGACATGATTTCATGTGATTGTAAAAATTGGGAAAGGCAAAGCAAAACTTTGTAGGTACCATCTCGAGTCGAATGAGTCGATCGAAGCCAGCCTGGAGATATGAGATTGTGTTTCCGAAGATGATGTGGCACCAGCATTCCCGTCCGGTATGACATGTTGGTGAGCTGAAGGCGCACCACCCACATGTGTGAGGTTCCATGTGGCATCTTGACTGTCATAATCCACACCATTCTGAAGGAGAATTAGATGATTAGCTACTCAAGAATGTGCTGATTGACTAAAAGCTTCCAAGTACTAGTAAAAGAAAAGACCAACAAGTAAGCAATATAGGTGAGGGCATGTACATCATGATCCAGAGCAAGTCTTGGTGCTGGTGCCTTTCGCAATTGTTTCCAATCAACTCCATTGAAGAAAGGATGCTTCTTGACAGAAGCATAGCCATCAGGTCCAGCACCTGGTCTTTTACTGGGATCTGTATCCTGCAATAGAACTTTGATCAAGGTGGGGAAGCTACATGTTCAAACAGTATCAACCAACATACCAGTTACATCAATCACCACAAAAGGTTCATTACTGTTAGAGCTAGCCCCAAGATATTTACCAAAGGATAATTTTGGCAACACAACAAAGACAATAAAGCGGAAAAAATAAAGCGACAAGAACAAACAAAACACCAGAACACCAGATATACGTGGTTCGGTCAATTGACTTTGACCTACATCCACGGAAGAAAAAAGGAGCAAATTACTACTATAAATGAGGGACACTTACAAATGCCTTAGGAAATGTTCCTAGGCCATAAAACACCTTCAGCTTCCTAAACAAGAAGACTTCAAACCATAAGCAAGTTTTCTTGTGATGCCTGCTGTACTTCTTGTGGTGTCTGTGGTACTTCTCGTGGTGTGTCTAACTTCAAAGCTCAGGCCCTTATTTATAGTTCCAAGACGAGACAACAAGTCTAATTTTCCCGATGTGGGACTATGGGACTTGCCAAACTAACAAATCTCCACCTTGGCATGTCCCAACAAAACTTGCTCCACCTTCTTCACAAAAGCCCCAACGGGCAATCACCAACAATGAACACCAACCAAGTCCAAGCACTGCTTGAACTTGTAAACCGGAAGAGGCTTCGTAAACATATCAGCTGGATTGTCCTTCGTATGAATTTTCTGAACAAGGACTTTTCCTTCAGCAATGATATCCCGAATAAAATGAAACTTCACATCGATGTGTTTTGTCCTCTCATGATACATTTGGTCTTTAGTCAAATGAATAGCACTTTGACTATCACAGTAAATTGTAGTAACACTTTGATGCAGACATAATTCGCTGAACAATCCTCTTAACCATAAAACTTCTTTGATCGCCTCTGTCACTGCCATATATTCTGCCTCTGTAGTAGATAAAGCTACGACAGGTTGTAAGGAAGCTTTCCAACTAACTGCACAACCGCCAACGCAAAATACATAGCCTGTCAAAGATCTTCGTTTATCAAGATCCGCAGCATAATCAGAGTCGACGAAACCAACCAAAGTGTCACGATTTTTTCCAAACTCCAAACAAGCATCTGAAGTCCCTTGCAAGTATCTGAGAATCCACTTCACAGCTTGCCAATGTGTTTTACCCGGGCGAGACATATATCTACTAACCACACTGACTGCTTGTGAAATATCTGGACGAGTACAAACCATTGCATACATAATACTGCCGATGGCACTAGAATATGGAACTTTCACCATATATTCTTCCTCTTCAATTGACTGTGGTGACTGAGCAGCAGATAGCCGAAAATGGCTAGCAAGAGGAGTACTAACTGGCTTAGCATTTTTCATGCCAAACCTCTCCAAGACTTTCTTGAGATAATTTTTCTGAGTCAGAAATAATTTTCCAACTCCTCGATCTCTTTTGATCTCCATGCCAAGAATTTTCTTAGCTGCTCCCAAATCTTTCATTTCAAATTCACTACTCAGCTGCATTTTCAAAATGTGAATTTCTGACAAATTCTTAGCTGCAATAAGCATGTCATCAACATAAAGCAACAAATACACAAAAGAGCCATCAGTTAACTTCCGGAAGTAAACACAACTATCATACATGCTCCTCGTGTAACCATGACCCAACATAAAAGAATCAAACCTCTTATACCACTGTCTTGGAGACTACTTCAATCCATACAAAGATTTCTTTAACAAGCAAACATGGTCTTCCTTACCATCAACTTCAAATCCATGAGGTTGCTCCATATAAATTTGTTCTTCAAGTTCACCATGTAAGAAAGCTGTCTTGACATCAAGTTGCTCCAATTCCAAATCATACATGGCAACTAAAGCAAGCAAAACACGAATAGAGCTATGTTTAACAACAGGTGAAAATACGTCATTAAAATCAACACCATGTACCTGACTATAGCCCTTTGCAACCAACCGTGCTTTGTACCTTGCATCTTCAACCCCTGGAATACCTTCCTTCCTTTTGAAGACCCATTTGCATCCAACAATTTTCTTACCAGAAGGCGGCTTCACCAACTTCACTTGTTTCTTCTGCAACAGACAAAACATATGCAACCAAATTTGCATACCTTTGTGGTGGTCGAATATCTCTCATATGACCCAAACGCATATGCCATAATTTGGTGATGTCAGAATCAGACAATGATGACGAGACTGCAACTGAACCTGTGACAGTAGTTCCCTGCAGAATATACAAGCTACCAGACCTACAAGCTTTCATAACAATAAGAGCACTTCTAGAAACTTTCATAACTCCACCTTCAGCTGTGTATTTACACCCAAGGGCCTCTAGGGTGCCTAAAGAGATGAGATTCTTTTTCAAATCAGGAACATGTCTAACATTAGTGAGCGTCCTCACAATACCATCATGCATTTTAATTCGGATTGTTCCTCTACCAACAACATCACATGCAGCATTATTGCCCATCAAAACAATTCCACCATTACAAGATTCATATGTGGAAAACAAATCCCTATTGGGACACATGTGATAAGAACAACCCGAATCTAAAATCCATTCATTTTTAGACCTTGTCCTGTCATCAGTAGCAAAGAAAATATTTCCAAAATTCTCATCAGATGCTACACTAGCTTCAGCGGATTCAGTAGTTTTTTCAACAAATTTTTCCTTTTGCTTTAATTTATTTTTCAATTTAAAGCAATCAGATTTAATGTGCCCCATTTTATGACAATATCTGCATTCCAAATTTCTATGTCTGGATTTAGATCTAGATTTAGATCTACTACTGTCAAATTCTCTTTTATCCATTTTATCCCTGACAACCAGACCCTCAGCCTGATTCTCTCTACTTTCCCCAGTGATATTCCTGTCTATCTGCTCCTTAGATTTCAGTGCAGATTTAATTTCTTGATACAAAACTGTTTCTTTTCCATAAATCAAAGTATCACGGAAATGCTTAAAAGATTGGGGAAGAGAACACAAGAGTAACAAAGCCTTATCCTCATCATCAATTTTTGCATCTATATTCTCCAAATCCATAACCAAAGAATCAAACTTATCAAGATGCGAGAGTATAGATGTACCTTCAACCATCCGAAGCATATACAGTCTCTGCTTCAAGTAGAGACGATTCTCCACTGTCCTCTTCATGTACAAAGCTTTAAGCTTGTCCCACATGCTCTTAGCCGTAGTCTCCGTAGCTACCTCCCGTAAAACCTCGTCAGAGAGGTTTAGAATGATGCTGGATCGGGCCTTCTTATCCATACCCGCAAGATCTTCCTTTGACGTACCATCTGGAATGTTCTCAGCACCCTGAAGTGCCAAATCAACTCCGTCTTGAACCAGAATGGCCTCCATCTTGAGTTGCCATAAGCCGAAGTTGACATTTCTGTCGAATTTCTCGACAACGATCTTTGATATTGTCATTGTTGCCAAAAGATCCCAGAACCAGGCTCTGATACCAGTTTGTTAGAGCTAGCCCCAAGATATTTACCAAAGGATAATTTTGGCAACACAACAAAGACAATAAAGCGGAAAAAATAAAGCGACAAGAACAAACAAAACACCAGAACACCAGATATACGTGGTTCGGTCAATTGACTTTGACCTACATCCACGGAAGAAAAAAGGAGCAAATTACTACTATAAATGAGGGACACTTACAAATGCCTCAGGAAATGTTCCTAGGCCATAAAACACCTTCAGCTTCCTAAACAAGAAGACTTCAAACCATAAGCAGGTTTTCTTGTGATGCCTGCTGTACTTCTTGTGGTGTCTGTGGTACTTCTCGTGGTGTGTCTAACTTCAAAGCTCAGGCCCTTATTTATAGTTCCAAGACGAGACAACAAGTCTAATTTTCCCGATGTGGGACTATGGGACTTGCCAAACTAACAATTACTAATAAACATGTTTCCCAATGTAGCAAAACTGTCTCAAAACCGAAAAAGTGAACTGTTAAAACCAAACCTTAAGATATCAGGAAAACATCCACTGGTAATCTTGGCTGCTTAAGTGTCAATCCAAGTGAACGACAGGGAAGTGGGAGTCCCAACAAGGAGATCCAGTAGTAATTCCACACTTGAAATTTTTTTAGGCACACCAAATGGAAAATATACAATGATAAGATTGCTCCTTTACATATTGGATGACTAGGGAGACTCATTGCTTACATGGGTAGGGATGCCTACATTAAACCAAAACTATAAGTGTCCTTCGTTGGTAGCTAATTCCTAACAAACAAATATTCTTCAGCTTCTCCTGTAAATAATTGGCCATGCAACAAAAGGGCCCTGTTTCAAACATTGCCTTATTACTTGTACAATATGGTAGCAGTCTTAGCTGAGTTTACTTATTAAATCCTACCTCTCTGAAATAATTAAACAGGTCGATGCAATGCAATTAATAATTTGGAAAAACTATAAAAGTAATCTGTTTGACTTAGCTACCTTAAAAACACACTCAAATGATGGTTTTCCATATGCCACATTACAACCCGTGAAGCAATCTTATGAATTTAGTCTCTAGCAATTCCATCTAGATAGACTTTTCTCTTTTTGTTGTTGTTTTTCCTTTTTCTTATTGGCAAAAGATAGGAAACATGTATCCAATGAATTTAACAGAAAAAATGAATGGTAAAAGTGTCTAAATACTGATAATTAAATAAATTTTCACTTGATCATGAAATTTTAGTATTGATGAATAAAACTAAGTTACAGACCTGGTATTGCATAAAGTCAGGAAAATAGTAGAGCAATATTCAGCTGCCGGCAGAGGAATCATCAGATACTTATATTTGATCATAACATAGTTTCTCTAAAAGCTACAGGATTATTCATGGCCATTCCAAAATAATTTGTAAACCCAAATAACTTCAGATGCAATACAGATATACGAGTGCACTAAAAAAATGGTGAAAGGAATAGAGGAAAATGATAAAAAGAGAATATAGGCATTACAGAAGTCTGATAGTTGCTTACCAATAACTTATCAATAAGATCTCTTGCTTCATGTGAAAAGAACTCAGGAAACTTGAGGTCTCTTGTTATGATTCTTTGGAAAATTAGCCATTCACTGGCATCTTTAAAGGGAGATGAACCAGAAAGCATTTGATATAGGGTGCATCCAAGAGCCCAAAGGTCGTTCCTGGTGAAAGCTGCCATATATCAGAGAATGTTGCAACAAGATGTTCATTAAAAAATGAATGCAACGAAGATATCATATGGTAATCCTTTTACATATTTGTTCCTTTCTAATAGGCAGGCAACTATGAGATTCAAACTGGTGCAGCTTTTCCTAACTGACATGCTTCCTCTAGCTGATTGTCAGTCTACACATGCTCTTAATTGGATAGATCTGCTAATGAGGATATATTAACCATGAAAATTAGGGTGCATTAGCACTTGAGCAATTTCCAAAAATCCTTCTCCTTTAACCTAGGACCGAATCATTGAGGTTTTCCGGGCCTTTCAAATATTAAGGCTCCAGGCAATAGTTTGAATTATATAAATCCAAGGCAATATTCATCCTCGAACCTAAACAAGAAGGATTACACTTTGGGACCAGCAACCATCCTACCTCCAGTCACATAAATCATGTGTCGTCAGAAAAGTTCTCCTTAGAATCAGTAGTTAGTTTCAGAAACACATATTGGAAAGGCAGATCTAGATCATGAAATGATACCAAATATACAAGAGGCAAGATGATATGCTTTGAAATGCCAACACTATATCTTAACCAAAACAAGCATCAACTAAAAGAAACTTTCATTCCATCATGCTTCTTGGAGAGAAAACTGGACTGTATCATTAACACTAAGGCCTGTGGAAAGAAGCCCTGTAAATTATCTGCCCAAAGAGTTCAGCTAAAGCAAATAACCACAGGAAAGAAAAAAAAGAATTTTGAAACAATCAAGTGTTATATAACTACCAAAATCAGTGGGATGCTAGCCAGGCAGATAGTATATATCTAATGAGATCTAACTGTTGAATTGTTTGTTAATGTAAATTGAAATTGCTTATTTATGTCATATATCAATAGGATAGATAAAAGTATCCAGGTTAGTAGTGAAAAGTCCAGAAGCAATAAAGCATATGCTTACCTGGTTTAAAAATTGTATTCAACTATATTATTATGAAAAGGAAAAAAGAAAATATCAAAGAGGTTTGATTGAAGTTTCTAAAAAAGGACTAGAGAAACTACATTTCATAGGACAACATTCTGGGGTACATAGGAAACACAGAGATAAATGTCAGCTCATTTTTAATAGCAGCTTAACAAGAATGGGAGAACAGAAAAAGATCAACATGAAATGACTTTCCAAAGACAAAAGGAAACAAAGTTAAATACCATTCCATCATTGACAAGAAAAAATAACATATATACTGTCTAAGTCAGTCTATACCATAACTTTCCATATATAATATATAAGTTGCTTCTATTGTCACTTCTGTTGCATACAAATAGACAAGAATGCAAAACCGATCACACAAGAACCCAAATAGTTAACTGCTTAACAAAAAATATAATAACTAATCTGAGGCACTTGGATGAACACAAAGAAAGTAAAAAAAAATTTAAATTAAATAAATAAAATAGGAAAAGGAGGGGTTCCCAAAGTTAAATGAAAGCTAAGGGTTCCTTACGCAAAAGTCGCTGGGCAAGAATTAAGAACTTCCGGAGGGACATATGCAGCTGTTCCAACAAAAGTACATGCCTTTTCATCTGAAAGGAAAACAAAAAGATAAATTATTAGTGCTGTTTTATAACCTTTTAGATATAAAATTTTCTGAAACATATAACTTTACTTAATGAACTTGGAAGAACTGTCATTTGGCTATCCCTAGTTGGCTTCACACTGCCAAAATCAGCAATTTTAATGTGTCCATCAGCGGTGAGTAGTAAGTTCTCTGGCTGCATCAACAGGATATAGTTTTAATTTTTTAAGAAATTATGCATAGAAGGAAAAGTGTCAAACTTACATATCTGCTGTTTACCTTGATGTCCCGATGAATTAATCCTACACCATGAATATATTCTAAAGCATCAACAACTTCAGCAGCATAGAAGCGAGCCTCATCCTCACTTAGATATCCTTTCTACAGCCAGACAAATAATATAGTTTGGTGAGTAAAGCAAACATTAATAAGAGAAAAAAATCTGTTATACAAATATTACCCTGGTTATTTGGTCAAATAGCTCCCCACCTTCACAACACTCAAGTGCCATGTCTTCAAGGTAACACCAACACATGCAATTATCAATCAACTTACATTAACCAACAGAATCAATGAAACATTTCAAACATGATTCAATGTATAAGATAAAGACTTACAAAGAGAGTGTGTATCTTGGAATGTAAAACACAGCCTGATTATACCAGGATGATCTAATTGATCAAGTACTATACGCTCCATCTTTACATAGGATACTTTATTTTCTTTTGCAATGAACTTCTTGTCCATAATTTTCAAAGCATATACATTTCCTGTATCCTTCTTCTTTGCTCTGACTACCTGATATGTGAGAATTAGAGATCAAAACAACTATCTTTATGAACTATGATGCACTAAAGAAACTAAAGGCATGTATGCATAGAAAAGACAATATTTTTATAAAAATAATTCAATAAAAATACCAGTAAAATTGCCACAAGTATTAAACTACTTTTTCTATACTTCCTCAGAGTCCAACAATGTCTGCGTATATAAGTCTTCATGGATAGTAGGACGCATGTCTAGGAAGGCAGTGACATGCAATAAGCAACAGCAGCAACAACGTCAACAACAACAACAACTATTACTAGAGGCTTGTTTCCAACAAATGTGAGAAAAAAGAGAACAATTCAGTTCAAGAATTTGAAGTGAAAAAGGCACCATAAAAGGCAATTAACACCTTGTGCACTATAATTATTGACAACAGATGCAAGAAAAAAGAGAACATATAAGTTCAAGAATTGATGTGATAGAGGCACCCTTAAGAGCAATTGCGTTTATACATGAAATGCCAACAAACCATACTCTATGATATTTGAAAAAGAAATCAAATGTTAATTATATGCAATCACAGTCAACCAACATGCCCTTATGGGTCCTCCTAGTTGACAACAAACCTATGAATCTAACTCTTGGAAAACACATGGAGATAATATGGATCAGAACCAAATATTCACTATGAATTGATATAAGGAGCTGAAGGCAAAGAAACAGAGGTACGGTGTAAAGAGATCACATCTAGGGTGGTCCAATACATGATGTTACTACCAATCTGATGTCCAAAGGGGTCAATTTATACAGAAATACTGTTGCAAGCAAAGAGGCAGGAGAAATCACATGGTTGATGGTAAATAATCATGAGAAATTGAACTGTAAGGGGGATCTTGTTTAAAGATGAAAAATAGAGTGCTTTACCTTATGATGAAATAAATAATCAAAAACTTATAGTGGAACAGTCTAATCATCATGAAAAAGACAGCTGAAACTTTCCATTCATGTACACGTCTCAATATTCAATGTTTTTTCTTCGAGATAACATATCTGTTCCCCACAATTCCACTTTCATTTTGCATCTTTAATTTTCAATTCACTTGTCCAGGAAAAGATGGAAATGGATTTACTCACTAAAACTGGCAAACAATATCCACTGATGTCTCTTCATCCTCCCCATGTAATGAGCTCATAGCAGCTGCTACCATCATCTTGCCTTTAGGAAAGTTGGGTATCTCAGCACAGCGAGGTAGAGGAGACAATCTAAATCCGCTAGTCAATTAGTTGCAGAAGCACCAGGAGGTGGTGGAAAGATGTCCTCAAAGGCCATGAACCTGAACTCATCGTGTGATGGCATCGACAACAATGGCACACCCAAGGATGGTAATGAATGTAGGAATGGGACCGAGGTCAGTGGCAATGAGGTCAAGGTAAGTTAAGGGTTCAGCTGAAGAAAAAGTACTGGAATTTCTCAGGCAGGCATAGGGAGGTAAGAGGTAGAGGCATGAAGTAGAAGATGAGAACATTAGAAAGAAGGTAGAAGAGTAACAGAGGAGGAGAAAGGGTGGCAGAAGTTACAGAAATATACACTACAAAGGTCAGGAATTGAGAGAGTTTCATCAAAGAAGCAGTTTTTAATGTCTATTTCAAATCAACAAAGCAAAAAATCAACCTTCCTGGTTTTATCTTATCTATGGTCAGAAGGAACTCTACAATATTTATATTTCTTAAAAGAATATATCGAAATGCAAAATATTAATCCGTTATCTCTTTGGTTTGTCAAAGAACTACAGCATATTGTTATGCGATCAAACACATGTTTCTAATGAACACAACCCTGGAATTTCATATGAAAAATAAAAAACAAGAAAGCACGTATTGTCAGAAAACAAAACAATATAACTAATACATTGCTTATTGTGCATAAACCCAAATACACTGGCAAGAACTGTGGTAGATACAAGGAGGAAGAAACCATCAAGGACAAACTGGAAACTTGGCCCCTCTTCCTTTCTTTTATATCATTTTGGAATCCAGAAGTACGAATGAGTGCACAAATCAGGTAAATGTTCGTACAGATACTCTATATTTCAACTGCACAAGACCCAACTTGTGGCCTGCAAATCTTATGGTCTAAGGCATGTAGCGAATCTAGATGTTATATAAAGCTCCCTACACATTATTGCAGCTCCCACACGTCGATTCCCTCCGTCTATTAATCAACAGCAGGCCCAATCTCTTTCATCATGCATTCACATGTAAACAACGAGGACCAAATATCTCAATCCCGTGCACTTTATCAGAACCACCAAACCATCGAAAGAACATGTCGGCTTTGCAGCTGTTTACCGTATGACGATGATATTTTCCTTTTTTTTTTCTTTCATTTTTTATCTTTCTCTATGATAACATTGAAATAACTCTGCGTGGGCAGAGTAACAGGTCTGATAACAGAGATGGGATAGGAAGAAGCAGCAAACAGATCAGGAAGGCGATCAAAATAGAAAGAGAAAAGATCGAACCTGCGAGTAGGAACCGACGCCAAAGACCTTTCCCAGCTCGAAATCCTTGATGGTGAACTGCTCCTGCGGCGCCCTGAAGGCAATGCTGTTAGTCCTCTGCACCACCTTGCCGCCGGCGACCCCGCCCGGCAACGGCTGCTGCAAGCGAAGCTTCGCCTCGAATTCCCTCTCCATCGCCTCCGCGTCCTCACCACCGACGGCCCTCATCCCTCGCCCACGCCTCCCCCCCCCAACTCCACCGGGGATATCTACTCACCGATGCGCATCATCTCTTCTCGGGGCGAGCGACGAGGGCCCGTCACGGCCTCCGAGGAAGGGAGACGGTCAACGAACAGCCGCGAATCATCAGATTCCCCGCCACCGCTCCCTGCCCGCCTCTCTTTGGCCCCGCCTTCGTCAACTCCTCTTCTGATAAAAGGGGAAAAAGCAAGGGCTTTCGCCTGCCGCCGCCGCAGCCTTAAATCGAATCTTTGGAAGCCGCCCCGAGGACGAGGTCTACTAGTTAAAAATCGCACCTTTTTGGTCGCGGCTTGGCTAAAAACAGGGATTCCGTGGGAGGGCGAGGAGAGGAGAGGTTCTGGAGTTGGGAATCGGGGGATGGAGGAGAGACTGGAGAAGAAAGAGGCGTCCGCGCTTGGTGAACTAAACTGTTTCTTTTGCTCTTCGCATAAAAAAGGAAACCCAATACGGCGGCCGTAAACGTACAGTTGGAGGTAGGTATGTAACGAACTCCTTTTTATTCCAAAAGCCAAAAAGCGACAAATAACATATTATAATCGGGCGAATTATCTTAGTGGAATTCCTACCAAACATCTCAAAATTTCTACCTGAGCAATATTTTAAATAAATAATTATTTATTTATTTTATCATGGTCTTTTGTTTGATCCTCTCCTGCGCCATCACCCGTCGGACGGGACATCCGCAAGATAGTCTGATCCCAAACCGGATTCAAAATTTTTTAACTAACTAATTCAAAAACAGTTAATCCGGTTCAATAAATTAGTTTATAATTTTAAATATATAAATAAATAATTAATTAATATATATATTAAATAAATTAGTTCAATTCAATTGAAATCTTGATCAATTGGACGATGTAATAAGATTTTATAAAATTGAACCCACATCACCACTTGTAAAATTAGGTTTTAGGACTGATTCGATTAATCGATTTTAAACAGTTAACGATAAAAATACATCAAATCACAATTATTTATAGCATTCAAAATCAAATCATTGATGAATCGATTCAAATATATTTTAAACTAAGATTTGATTTGATTTTCTGATTTGAACACCATAAAATTATTTTGTTGATTTTGATTTCAACCCTTTTAATTCAACGATGCAATCAAATTTATACATTATAGCTCCTCACCAGAAATCAAAGGGAGAAGCAATCAGAGACGGTCAATCTGCATTGCACGAATCTTGATGATTTTTAATTTCATATATAACCCATTTAAATCTGAAACTAACAAAGGTTATTGGTTTGACTGCTGGTAAAGTCGACCTAAGCCATCACATATCCCTCGATACGAAGGGGTTTTTGAGGGGATTTGCTCGAGAACAATAGCAACTGTTGCAATTTCTAAGGATTACAAATGGATTTCTTAATGTTTAGGACATATTACTTTCTCACCTTTGTCCAATAAATCATACCTGATCAATTTTTGAAAATTATATCCTTCATTCCATTCTCTCCCCTTATCGAAACTAGTCAAATCTAATTGAATTTGTGCGACTAAAATAACCATTCTCACACCAACTAGGACTCAAATTTTCAACAAATATCTCCCATTCTATCGAAATCGAATGTAAAATTTCAAACAAAATATGTGTAATTATGATCATCTGATCATGAAGATAATATATAACTGTGTAGATATGCTAGATAATAAATATCAAACTTTATTATAGATTTTAACCATATTCAGCATTCTTTTTTTAGCTCGGATCATGAAAGAAAGAAAAAGTGATGACCCTTCTACGTAATATATACATACATACATAAAGTCGCCCAAATTCTATGGTAAGTCCATGTAAATGATAGCAGATAAGATTTCCTTTATATGAGAAAATCTCTCTACTCTATTGAGGGAAATCCTTTATTTTGTTGAGGAAAATCCTCTCTCCTAATCTATATAAATGGAGAGGAACATGTTAATGTATTCAAGCTAACGTTACTTCAATAAAGCTTCTTCAATAAAGCTTCTTCAATAATTGTTCTTTTCTATTCTTTCATCAGAGCCACTTACCTAGAGCAAGCTCTTTTCTCGCTATCGATTTGTCACTATTGCTTCTCCACCTCCGGCGGCAAAAAAAAAGGCTTTCTACTACTGCTTTTTCGTCGTCAAATCATTAGTGCGATAAATCTTTCCTCCTCGATGAACAGCAATTGTCTTCTCCACTGCCACTCTGTACCAACATCCGTTCCCTTCTGCTGTGGCATCTCTAGTGCTGCGCTCACCAGCACTGCCCCACCTTTCCTCCTCTGCTATAGCCTTATTCTCTATTATAGCATCGTTGCAGCTTCCTCCTCTATTGCAGCTTTCTTTTTTGTTGCAGCTTCCTCCTCTATTGTACCTCTATTGCAGCTTTCTCCTCTGCTACACCTCTATTGTAGCTTCCTCCTCTACTATAGTATCGCTGTAACATCGCTGCAACTTCCTCTTTTGCTGTAACTTCCTCCTCTGTTGCAACTTATTCCTTTGCTACAGCATTGCTATAACTTTTTCCACTACTACAGTTTTCTCCTTTGCTGCAGTCGTCGCCATCACCGTCGCAACCGCAACAATAGCAACAATAACAACAACAGTAGCGATATGCTCTTGCACTACTCACGAAGCTTCTGGCTTGTAAACTGTTTGCTTTACATCAATCCAAGATTGGTATCTTTAACAGGAGCACTATTTTGTGGGGGCATGATAGCAAATAAGATTTCCTCAACTATATGAGGAAATATCTCTACTCTATTGAGGGAAAATTCTTCCTCCTAATTTGTATAAATGGAGAGGGACTCTCTACTCTATTGAGGGAAATCCTCTATCATGTTAAAGTTAATGTATTCAAGCTAAAGTTACATAATAAAACTTCTTCAATAAAACTTTTTTAATAATTATTCTTATCTTTATATTCTTTCCGTCAGTAAATAATCAATATTATCACACCTGAGTGCAGTATTCTGTCAAATATGATCCAATCATTAAGAAAAGAAAAGGTTTTTGATATAATAGAATACATGGATACAAAAATTGTGTGTGCAAAAGCTGAACTAGCATCTGCAAGTCTGTCAGCACGAATTAGGAGCTCTATTAACTTCTTTACTTCACAAGATTTCATGCATTTCATACACCAAGTGGATCGATCACCTTCTTCGGCCTGTAATTTGTTCCAGCTACATTGCTCTTATACGTACTCACCGCCAAGCATTACAGCGTTCTGTATTTGACTTGAATCATTTCAACTGCTATCTCCATGTATCCACAAGAACACACATCCAGGTAATTAAAGGAATGCCTCATAAAATTATTATAGTATTCACAAGAATGTATAATATTTATTGCCAGAGAATACACACCAAAAATGAGAAGTAGAATATCGACCATGATTATGAGATTATTTCCATCGAATAAGTTCAACTACATGAATAAAAAAACCTTTTAGAATTGATTAACCCATGATAACACTCTAATTAAAGAGGGAAAGAATCCTACCAGATGATCTGCATGAGTAAGTTCATTTAATTGAAAGAAAATCCTACCATCCAAATGATAATCAGAATTCCTTAAATTCATGTTGTCGAACATGCAAAAGAATGCAATATTATTGCGACCAAGATCAAAAACAAGGTAGGAGATTATTGCAAGAACAAAAGATAAGATAAAGAATTTATCTATAAGTTTAGGACTTACACTGATCCGTAACTGCAATAGAAATCATGTGCCATGAGGCTTATTTTTGTGTATCAATGTAGTAGGAATAGCAGGTGGCAATCAAACAGTAGCTGCAGAGATAGGAAAAAAGTAGGTGGCATAGTGTCATGGTACATTGCTGAATGGATGGCAATTCTCACACAACCAATCTGGATTATTTTATGATGTCAACAAGTGTGTTCACAGAACAAATGACTATATTAGACACAAAAGTAACAGTTGTGTTAATCTCTAAATGCAGATAGTTCCTGCTAAATAAGCTGAATGAGAAGTAGCAAGACAAAAAATATCTAATAGAAGTAGCATTAGTGTCTATAGAGATGTCAATGGTAACAACATGCCAGTCTCAAACTTCATACTTAATATACACAGGAAGCACAATGGCCAAGTCTGGTGTATTGATCACAGGCAGTGCCCCTTTTATCTTGTCATCATGCAAGCTCCAAAAAGACACAGGCGAACCCTCATCTAAATACAGGTTGACAGGTAACTAGTCATACATTAGAGCCTACAAAATGAATGTTCAGACTTGATTCCCATAATTCGGTACAGCCTAAATTTGGATTCATCTTGATACCCTCGATTAGCATCAAAGCCATCATTAGCCTTCTGTACCATTGCAATTATAGAAACTAGAGTTGGCAAGTACTTGACCAAATTAAAATTATGATACCGATAAGTACTGAGGCCAACCAAATTTTAATATTAGTATACTATCACTAATACCACGTAAAACAATTAAAATCAGCAATTTATTTAACATGAGTAAATGATATATATTGCTGCCAGTAAAATTATAACCGCTACAAATTGTCACCTAAGCATTAATGGGAAACCTTAAAACTCAACAACCAAAGCTATGGAACACTACTCACATAGATAGAACCATGAGGATTGCATCATAGTCAGTGGGTCATAATGGAAAAAAGTCACTGTGAGTGGACTGCTTTAACTACTGTACAAAGCCATAGCTTACAATTGCTTCCTTTCTTGGTTCCTGAATCTGCAGAGAAAAGCTTGAACAGAGGGATTTCATAATAATCAAGGATATAAACTAAAAAGAAAGCCTTACTATGAGTCATAGAGGCCTGTAACTTTCCACTTCTATCATCTTCAGTTCAATATCAGGTCTCCAACTCAATAATTTTGAACAGAGAACAAAAGCTTACAAACGACAAATAGTAAAATTGAAGTTCTCTTCGCGGTATATCTTGCATAATAGATTACTCATATCTGAGGCATAAAATAACAAAAAATTCCCAAGATACATAACATAACAGAAACTAATATCTTAACAATTTAGTCCAAGAGTTGTCTGATTAATCATTGCAGCCAGTCCACACCACAGAAAACAAAGCAGACCTGTCAAATATTCCACCAATCTGCACACTTGTTCCAAAATGATCAGCATGCCCACTAAAAGATTGCGTCCCAAACAACTGAGAACAAAACTGAAGTTCATACAAACCCGAAAAGAATCTTGTATTGCTGAAACCAAGTCAAAAAATTATGCGACCTCACATGTATTTGTAAGAAAGAATAGAAGATAAGAAGAATTATTGAAGAAGTTTTATTGAAGAAACTTTATTGAAAAAACTTGAATGTATTAATATGTTCCTCTCCTATTTATACAGGAGGGAGGATTTTCCTCAAAGTTACCCTCATCAATCGAATAAAAACAAGTTGATGCTAAATTTTATAAATAGCCTAACTAATGACAGCTATGAGTAATTCGTTCTCTCCAAAATCTCATGCCACTAATATCCCTATATCATAGAGACGAAGGAGAAAGGTAGTAAATACGGAAAAAGAAATATGATATTCTCTTTCATTGTATAACTTCAAAATTAGCTTCTATCTCAATAGAGAAAGAAAAGCCTCACTTGTCGACCATGTTGAAGATCTCATGCTCCCTAGGTGGCACTGGATATTTGCGAGTGAAGCATGCATCGCAGAACTTGCAGGCCTCATCCCCAAATGCTGCCTTTAGACTCTCAAGCGAGAGAAAGGCAAGTGAATCACTCCCAAGTGCCTGTCTCACCCCCTCCACATCTAGGCGATTAGAAATGAGCTCCTCGGCTCTTGGTGTGTCAACACCATAATAGCAGGAGCCAACGATCGGCGGGCTGGCAATCCTCATATGGACCTCACGAGCTTTTCCGGTGTTCTTGATGAGCTGAACTATCTTGGACGAGGTGGTTCCCCTTACAATTGAATCGTCAATTACAACGACACTCTTTCCTTCGAGGATGCCATCGATTGGCGCGAGCTTGAGCTTGACGGCAAGGTTGCGCTCCTCCTGATTCGGCTCGATGAAGGAGCGGCCTACATAGTGGGAGCGAATGAGACCCTGCCGGAAGGGAAGGCCGGAGGCCTCGGCGAAGCCGAGTGCAGCAAAGAATCCCGAATCAGGGACCGGAATCACAATATCAGCCCCAGGGGCAGGGGACTCGCGGGCAAGGGCTGCGCCAAAGTTGTAGCGGGCAGCGTGCACCGGGTGGCCAAAGACGACAGAGTTGGGGAGGGCGAAGTAGACGTGCTCAAAGACGCAACATTTGCGGGGTTTCTTGGACAAGAGGCAAGAGGTGTTGATGGACATGTCATGGCTGTCGACGACAATCACCTCCCCGGGGTTCACCTCTCGCACGTACTCGGCACCGACGAGGCCGAGCGCGCAGGTTTCTGATGCGAAGGCGACGGCGCCGTTGGAGCGGCGGCCCATGACGAGAGGGCGGAAACCATGGGGGTCTCGGGCGGCGAAGAGCTTGTCGGCGGTAAGGAAGACGAGGGAGTAGGCGCCCTCGAGTTCTTCGAGGGCCTCGACGATGCGGGCGAGGAGGGGGCCGGAGGAGGAGGTGGCGATAAGATGGAGAATAACCTCAGTGTCGGAGGAGGTGTTGAAGACGGAACCCTTGGACTCGAGCTCGCAACGGAGAGAGTCGTAGTTGACGAGGTTCCCGTTGTGGGCGACCGCAAGCTGGCCGAAGCGGTAGCCGGCGACGAAGGGCTGGACGTTGGCGAGGGCAGAGGCGGCACCGGCCGTGGAGTAGCGGTTGTGACCGATGGCGGCGGAGCCGACCAGGGGCTCCAGCTCAGAAGACCGGGAGAAAACCTTAGAGACAAGGCCGAGGCCGGTGCGGGAGTGAAGAGCGGTGCCGTCGGAGGAGACGATGCCAGCGCCCTCCTGTCCGCGGTGCTGGAGGGCGTGCAGACCCAGGTAGCATATCCGGGCGGCATCCGGATCGCCGATGATGCCGAAGACCCCGCACTCCTCGCGGGGTTTGTCGTCGAAGGCGAAGACGTCATCGGCGTACGAAGCGGAGAGGGGAGGAAGGGAGCGATGACGGAGAGAAGAGCGGGGTTTAAGGGAGGCTTTGAGGAGGAAAGAAAGGAACAAGGGGGAGGAGGGCCCGGAGGGGCGGACAGACGGTGGAGGAGAGCAGAAGAGGCGGTGAGCGGCGGCGGAAGAGGAGGAGATGGCGGCGGCCATAAGAGGAGGAAGGGCCGCGCGAAGCCCACACGAGGCCGTGTGTTGGCGGGGACGACCTCGGCGGACGAGAGGCTTCATGGGAGTACGATACGGTCTGGGGTTTTATAGAGGACAACATCGGACCATACGGAACGGAAATCGAAATCCGAAGACAAGCCAGTTTTGGGTTTGGACAGACGCGAAATTAATGGAGACTTGTCTGCTTCTGCGAATACAAATTGCAAGAGCTTCCCCTCTTCTTTAGGACATTATCTCAGGACTTGAAATATCGAAATTGAGTCACAATGATTCTAATTGAGCCCAAAATATACGATTGATATGTTAGAACGTAAGTCAGATTTTATCTGGAAATTTCTTAGAATTGGATGATAAGGAGTAATAGTCTTAATAAAGAAAGTGCATATATAAATATATATATATATATATATATATATATATATATATATGTTTCAATTAGGACAAATGCTGTCCTAAGTTATGGTTCCATAACTATTAAACTTAGATTTCTGGTAGCAATTTTTCATACTAACTTAAACAAAAAGAAGCCTAAAATGATAATTATTTGATATTAACTACATGAATCATTTATTGTTATTGATACATATCTTAATGTAAATATCATAAAGTAAATCAATATAATAGATTAATGAAGTTAATACTCGATCTTCATCATCTTCATCCCAAAGCATGTTACAAGTCAATACCCTCGTATATATGACACTCTTACTCGTGCAACCTCCATGCTTTGATAACCTCATATGTCTCGTACATATATTCAACACCCCCTATATATGCAATTCAAGTGGGGATGCATAGATGTCCTCACACGTTCTATGCATCCCACTCTCCTTAGGAGGACTATTCAAATCGACAAGCTGTTATCATACATCTCATGCATATAATACCTCTACATGGGCATTTCAATATAGCATGCTCCAATGCTCTTGTGTATCTCTTTTGTCTAACACCCAAATATGTGAATGGTTCGACTTGATATGCTCCTAATGATCTCAATAATTTTATCATCAAAATCTTGAGATTCAACACATATGTCTCTGAGACTCTTTATAGGAGTAGTTCCAAGTTAGCATGACTTATTTCCCTCATGCATCGCCTACGTCCAACAACTCCTATATTGATTGTTCAAGTTAGTATGCTCTGATGTCTCCTGCATTCGACACTCCCTATAGGAGGAGTTCAAGTTAGCATGACATGATGCCCTCATGTGTTGCCTACGTCCAATAATCCCTATGTTAGTTGTTCAAGTCGACATGCCCTGACGACCTCACATGTCTTATTCGTCTGACAATGTGATTCAAATTGGCACACTTCAAGCCTACATATAGCTCATGCATTTCTCCTTATGTTGGCTGCTCAAGTTGGCATGCCTCAACTATCTTGCATGTCGCACATGTTGGACATCCCCCTATGCATGTGGTTCAAGTAGGCATGCTACGATGCTCTCATATATCTCATATATATGAGACCTCTACATTGATAGTTTAAGTTGACACTCGTGCATCCCCCATATTCAATGCTCTCAATGCAAATAGTTCACACCCTTGTGACCTCATGCATCTCCTATGCTTGAATCCTTCTATTGGGGAGGTTATAGTTGGTATGCTCCAACGACTTTATGCACCTCATATGTCTAACACTACCTATGTGGATGGTTCATGCAGACAAGTTTGGACATCATCGTTGTCTCATGCGTTTTACACCTACTCAAGTGGTCTAGGTTGTATGTTGACACTCTCATTTCTCATGCATATGATACCTCATTATATGAGCAATTCAAGTTAACTTGCCCAAACACCCTCATGTATTTGATTTTCCTATGTAATGGTTGAAGTAGGCAGGCTCCAATGCCAGCACTTGTACCTTGCATTCAACACCCTATGTAGGTAATTTAGGTCAACATGCATCTCTTGTCTCTTACTCACCGTTAGTTCAAGTCCACACACCCTAACACTCTAGTACTCATGTGTGTCCTACTCCCCCTACATGGATGATTCATATTAATATGTTATGATATTCTTGTGTGTCTCTTGTATTTATCAATATCTATGTGATTGGTTTAAGTTAGTATGCCTCGATATCCTCATGCATATCTTTTATTTGATATTCTATGTGGGTAGTTTATGTCAGCATGCCCCAACATCGTCATGTCTCATGTGTTTGATATCCCTCATGTAGGTGGTTTAAGTTAGTATTCCCCGACACCCTCATATATCTCTTTCATCTGATGCCCTATACATCGTTAGTTCATGTTTGCACACTTCGATGTTCTCAAGCATCTTATGCACTTGACAACCTCTATATATGCTATATAATTTAGCATGCTACAATGCCCTTGACATCTCAAGTGTTTGACACCACCTACTGGAGTGGCTCAAGTCAACGTGACCAAACTCTCTCATGCATCATATGCATTCAATTCTTCCAATGAGGGTAGTTTCAAGCTAACAAGATGCCCTCACAATCTCATGCTTTTGATGCCTCCTATGTAAGTGGTTCAAATTGGCATGCCCGACATGCTCATGTGACTCATGTGTCTGATTACCCCTATTGTTGTATGTTTCACATGTCTAACTCATCTTCTATTAGTAGTTCATGTTGCATATCTCTATGTTCCCACTTATTTCGTTCAAGCTAGTATGCCTTAATACATAATATATCATGCACCTAACAACTATGGTGGTTCAAGTCAACTTGCCATGATAATACTCACGGGTCTTATGCATCCAATACCACCTACGTGGTCGGATGATTCAAGTTGACATGCCCCAATACTCAGTGTATATATTTTGCGTTCGACATCTCTTACATAGCTAATTTAGGTAAGCATGCACTAATGTCCCCATGTATCTCCTATATATCCAACACACTATATATAATTAGTTCAAGTCAACATGCCTTGAACTCTGATGTATCTGATATATCTGGCATGGCACCCCGCTATGTGGACGGTTCAAATTGATATACTAAGATGTTCTCATATATCTCAAATTGATATACTAAGATGTTCTCATATATCTCATGCATTTGACTCTTCCATCGTAAGCACTTCATGTTAACACATCTCAACATTCTCATGCATTCATACATTTGACAACTCCACGTGCATGATTCAAGTCATCACACATCATCACATTCATGTTAAGGACCCCATACGTTGGATTGTCTAAGTTAATACTGTTTGATACTCACGTATCTCAAAAGTTTGGCTCCTCCAACATGGACAGTTCAAGTAGGCATGTACCTATGCTCCCATGGGTCTCATGCGTTTGACTTCTTATATATAGTGATTTAAGTTAATATACCCCAATACTCTTATGCAACTCATAAGTTTAAAAATTCATGCATAAGTAGCTCGATTCAACGTGCCCGATGCTCTGATGAGTCTAAGCATGCGACACCATCTATGTGGGTGGCTCAATTTGGTATGCCCTGTTGTCTTCTAAAATCTCACGTATCCTACTAAAATCTCATGTATCTGACTCTTCTTACAATGATCTACCCATTGAGCTCAATGGCAGCTCAATTTTTTTTTTCTAATGCTTTCATGGTTCTTCTTGTTGGGAAAAAATCTATTAAAGCGGAATATTCTTTTCCCTCTTTGTGTATCAAAATAAGTTCCTCATCAAAATATCAACTTGATATCTAAATGTAAATATCAACTAGTACAGCATAAATAATAGAGCAAAAAATCAATCACACAATGAGGCCAAATCTTTTTAACGTGAAAAATCTAATTTAGGAAAAATCACGGGACCATAGTCTACCTCAAACTTCTACTATCAATAATAATGATAACAAGTTTACAGTAGGTCTTCTCTAGAATAACTAAAGGATCATAATAACATCAAGAACATAGATCTTGGCTTTGGCATATCGATAGATTTCCTCAATAGAGAATTCTAGGTCTCACAGAATAGATATCACAGGAAAGTACCTTAGAGAGGGTAAATTATAGATCAACACCGTTAGGATTGTAGAGTTTACTATAAGGATTTTCTACATAAAATTTGGGCCAAAACTGATAACGTTTGGCCATCGATCATCAAGCAAAAAACTCAGAAACCTTACTTTCTCTCTCTATTTCTCTCTCCTCTGCACGCCGCCGCATTGTACGCACACCTGCACACATGCACGTTGCACACTCTGATCTTTCTCCTCTCTCTTTTTAATTTTTTTGATTTGGGCTCAAACGACCCAATTTGTCCAAGCCCACATATGGGCTGGACCCAACAATTCTCCCCCTCCAGCTTATATGATGGGCTGTACCAAGCTCGTTCTTCGCCTACATGTTTCACGCTTCTCCTTAGGCAAAGACTTTGTCAACATATCTGAACCATTCTCATTGGTATGTACTTTTTTCAATTGTAATTCTTTCATCTCAAGCACATCACGAATCCAGTAATATCTCACATCAATATGCTTGGATCTAGAATGGTATGTTGAATTCTTGGAGAGGTGAATGACGCTCTGATTGTCACAGTAAACAGTATATCCTTCCTATTTCCAGTCCAATTTCTGTAGAAACTTTTTCATCCATAAAGCTTCCTTGCAGGCTTTAGTAATTGCTATGTATTCTGCTTCTGTGGTTGATAGAGCAACACACTTCTATAACTTAGATTGCCAAGAGACTACTCCTCCTACAAATGTCATCAAGAATCCCGAAGTGGATTTCCTAGAATCAGTATCACCTGCCATGTCTGCATCTGTGTACCCTTCTAACACAGGTTCATCATTACCAAAACATAAACATAACCTGGAAGTACCTCTTAGATATCTTAATATCTATTTCACTACTGCCCAATGTTCCTTTCCAGGATTAGAGAGAAATCGGTTGACAACTCCAACTGCATGAGCTATATCTGGCCTAGTACAAATCATAGCATACATCAAACTGCCTACTGCAGATGAGTAAGGCACTCTGGACATATCTTCTTTTTCTTTCTCACTTGTAGGACATTGTTTCGAACTAAGCTTGAAATGACCTACAAGTGGGGAACAAACTACTTTGGCTTTACTCATATTGAATCTTTCAAGAACCTTTTCAATGTTAGTCTCCTAAGATAGCCAAATCTTCCTTTTCTTCCTATCACGAAGAATCATCATGCCAAGTATTTGTTTCACCGATCCCAAGTCTTTCATGGCAAAAGACTTACTTAGCTCTCTTTTAAGTTTTCCAATTTTTCCAACATCATGGCCAACAATCAACATATCATCAACATAGAGTAGTAAAATAATAAAATCATCATCTGAAAATTTCTTCATAAACATACAATGATCAGATGTGGTTCTATCATACCCTTGGCTTATCATAAAGGAATCAAACTTCTTGTACCATTGTTTAGGTGTCTGTTTGAGTCCATATAAGCTTTTCCTAAGCTTACACACTAGATTTTCTTTTCCCTTGACTTTGAAACCTTCTGGTTGCTCCATATGAATTTCTTCTTCTAAGTCACCATGAAGAAATGCTGTTTTTACATCAAGTTGCTCAACTTCTAAATTCAAGCGGACAGCCAAACCAAGAACAACTCGGATAGAGGACATTTTCACAATTGGAGAAAATATTTCTTCAAAGTCAATACCTTTCTTCTGACTGAATCCTTTCACAACTAGTCGTGCCTTGTATCTTTATTGTGAGCTATTATTTTCAGTCTTTAATTTTAAACCCACTTATTCTTAAGAGCTTTCTTCTCTTTTGGCAATTTTACCAAGTCATAGGTGTGGTTCTCAAGCAAGGATCTCATCTCTTCTTGCATGGCTTTAACCCACTCACTCTTATTCTCATGTAGAATAGCTTCTTGGTAAGTTTCTGGCTCTCCCCCGTTAGTAAGCATAACATACTCATGTGGAGGATATCTGATATCTGGTAGATGGTTGTCACTCTCTAGTGGATCTTCTCAATGGAATCTCAACTGGTGGTGGAGGTGCCTGTTCAGTTGGTTCAGCATCATCAACTGTAGGTATATCATCACTGGTATTCTCACCACAATCTTCTTGTTCATCTCCCCCATGATCATCATGAACTATAGGTGAAGGAACTGGACCCAAACTCCAAGGAATATAAACAGAGGTTTATGGCTTCTCAATATTATCACCATCATCAAACAATTGGTCTTCAAGAAACACAACATCTCTACTTCTAATAATCTTCTTGTTCACTGGATCCCATAATCTGACCATATCCCAAGAAGATACATGCTTTTGCTTTACTATAAAGCTTGAATCTCTCATCTTTGGGAATATGAACAAATGCTTTACACCCAAAGACTCTTAAGTGATTATAAGATATATCTTTTCCTCTCCATACTCTCTCTGGAACATCATCTTTCAGAGGAACCGATGGAGAAAGATTTATCAGATCAACTGTAGTTCTCATAGCCTCCCCCCAAAATGACTTTGGTAACTTGGCGTGGGAAAGCATACACCTAATCCTTTCTTCAATGGTTCTGTTCATCCTTTCTGCCACACTGTTCTGTTGAGGAGTTTTAGGAACTGTTTTCTCAAGCCTGATACCATGGAACTTGTAATAATTCTTAAAAGGACCCCTGTACTCGCCACAATTATCTGATCGAATACACTTTAGTTTTCTGCCAGTTTCTCTTTCAACACTGACATGAAACTCATTGAAAACATCGAGTACCTGGTCTTTAGATTTCAAAGCAAAAGCCCATACTTTTCTAGAATAGTCATCAATAAAAGTAACAAAATAAAGAGCACCTCCAAGAGTTCTAGTTTGCATAGAACAAACATCAGTATGAACT
Organism: Musa acuminata AAA Group; assembly: GCF_036884655.1. Classification (NCBI taxonomy): domain Eukaryota; kingdom Viridiplantae; phylum Streptophyta; class Magnoliopsida; order Zingiberales; family Musaceae; genus Musa; species Musa acuminata. The sequence goes on along the minus strand of NC_088359.1, from coordinate 25,240,158 downwards.
AAATCAATAACATCTGATCTTCTAGATGATGGATATGTCTAAAATGTAACTCTATGTGTTTTTCCAACTAAGCAATGATCACAAGATTTAAGAGATGTACCTTGCAACTCTGGTAAGAACTGCTTTCTAGCAAGAGTTTGAAGTCCCTTCTCGCTGATATGTCCAAGCCTCTTATGCCAAAAATCTATACTTTCACCTTTTCGAATTGCATTAATCTCTCCTTTGTGTAGCTTAGCTTCCATGACATAAAAAGAGTTAATCTTCTTTCCTTTTGCCACAATTAGAGAACCTTCAGTGAGTTTCCATTTACTTTCACCAAAATAATGTACAAAGCCCTCATCATCAAGTCTACCTGTAGATATCAAGTTAAGATGAATATCTGAAACATGCTTTACATCTTTGAGTATCAATTTGCTCCCAATACTGGTCTCCAAGCAAATATCTCTAATACCCACAATCTTAGATGTACCACTGTTTCCCATTCTGACATTACCAAAATCACCAGTAGTGTAAGATCTAAAGAAATCACCATGAGAAGTAACATAAAATGAAGCACCAGAGTCAATTACCCAATTACTGTCCTGAGCTACAAGACTAACACAACCTTCATCACAAACAATAGTGATATTACCTTCAGTAGCAACTATATTAGTCTCTTTCTCATTTTTCTTCATTTCATTATGTTCTTGCTTCCAAAACCTACACTCTTTCTTCATGTGACCTGGCCTGTTACAGTGAAAACATTTGATATCTCTTCTAGACTTGGATCTTCCTCTATAACCATGTGGATTTCTGCTATGACTTCTTCCACGTCTTTCTTGTTTTTCAGTAACAAATGCCCCAGAAGAAGATTTACCCTGTTCTTTCCTTTTGGCATCTTCATTTAGTAAACTGTCTTTAACCATATCTATAGTTAGAGTCCCCTCTGGCATGGAGTTGCAAATAGTCACCACATACGTTTCCCAACTCTCTAGTAAAGAGCTGAGAAGTAATAATCCTTGCATCTCATCATCTATATTCATTTTCATAGCAACCAACTTGTTTGCAAGACTTTGAAATAGGCTTATGTGCTCAACAATATTACCACCATCTTTATACTTCAAATTTACAAGCCTTCTGAGGAGAGAAATTCTATTTCCCACTGTCTTTTTCGCAAAGAGGTTTTCTAATCTTTGCCAAACAACATCAGCTCTAGTTTCATCTGAAATATGCTCATGCAAGTTTATATCCATCCATCTTCTAATATATGCAATGGCTTTTCTATGTTGAACTTCCCATTCTTCATCATCCATAGTAGAAGATTTATCTTTAACCTTGATGGGCTTATACAAATCTTTGCAATATAACAAATCTTCCATCAAACGCCTCCAAGTGGAATAATTTGATGAGTTCAATTTAATCATACCATCCGACTGCTCCATTTCAATCACACAAGAAAAACTAGCACCAAACAACCTGTTGCTCTTATACCACTTGTTGGGAAAAAATATGTTAAAGCGGAATATTCTTTTCCCTCTTTGTATATCAAAATGAGTTCCTCATCAAAATACCAACTTGATATCCAAATGTAAATACCAACCAGCACAGCATAAACAATAGAGCAAAAAATCAATCACACAATGAGGCCAAATCTTTTTAACGTGGAAAACCCAATTTGGAAAAAACCACGGGACCGTAGTCCACCTCAAACTTCTACTATCAATAATAATGATAACAGGTTTATAGTAGGTCTTCTCTAGAATAACTAGAGGATCAGAATAATATCAAGAACATACATCTTGGCTTTGGCAAATCGATGGATCTCCTCAATAGAGAATTCTAGGTCTCACAGAGTAGATATCATAGGAAAGTACCTTAGAGAGGGTAAACTGTAGATCAACACCGTTAGGATTATAGAGTTTACTACAAGGATTCTCCACATAAAATTTGGGCCAAAACTGACAACGTTTAGCCATCGATCGTCAAGCAGAAAATTCAGAAACCTTACTTTCTCTCTCCTCTGCACGCTGCCGCACTGTACGCACACCTATACACACGCACGTTGCACACTCTAATCTTTCTCCTCTCTCTTTTTAATTTCTTTGATTTGGGCTCAAACGACCCAATTTGTCCAAGCCCACATATGGGCTGGACCCAACACTTCTTGGGTCGGATAATACATCCCAATTTCAAGGCTATGGCTCGTTGAATTGACTATTTTGGTCCTCAAATCCTGGCTGATTCAACATTCCATGAGAATCCTTCACTTTCTACTCTTTAATGGCTATGCTTAGGTGGGATGGAGCATATTCCACCTACTATTCTCCGCCTCTTCTCCCTCGCTCTCCCATTTGATTGCCTAACCTTTTGCGCTTCGCATCTCTCCATCCATCTTCTTTTTTGTGCCTTCACATCGAGGACTTCGAAGTCCGAGTGAGGCCCATGGGCTAGTAGATGAGCGGCTTGATGTCACCCAAACGATGGATCAGGATTCGACCAACGGCGGGCCATCGCCTACTGCGGGCTCCCCCAACCTCTTCGCTGACGAACATCAATGGCTTCCTCCTCGCCATCGCCTTCATCGACGCTGGCTACATCGTCAAGAAGCAGGGCCTTAGGCGTGTCGGTGTGTCCGGCTCTTGCGCTAGTAATTAACCTCATTCCCCTTCTCGTTAATACCTTAGCTCCGAGTCGTTGTACTGAAAGGAAAGAGCTTCCTTTTTTATAGATTCATGAGGATACTTGGCTTGCCCCAATCTAGATACATAGACATCATTGTCAAAATGTTTGACATAAAAAATTTCAAGAAATATCACATACTAATGAGTCCTGAAATTTTACTTTCTCAGAGTATGTCCCCAAAAACTCATGAGGAAAAGATAAATATGGATAGGATATCCTATGCCTCTATGATAGGATCTATCACGTATATTATATTATGTACCAGGCCTGATATAATACATGCTTTGAGTGTCATGAGTAAGTATCAAGCGAATCGAAGCTTCGAGTATTGAAAATGTAAACAAATCTGGGGGTGACATCATATGCACAGCGAAAGAACAGAAATAAAATCCCAGATTTTCATAAAAAGATTTCATTGTTGTGCGAAGATTGGTGTGCAAAAATCCACAAAATTGAAAACTACGTGTGAGATAGTTGTATTACCTAAGGAGATCGTATATCCCTGAAATCATACAGATCTGTAGGAGAGGATGAAGGAGGTCAACTATCCTCCCTATAGTAGTGATCCACATGGCAAGGACTGCAAAGATGCTCTACATGCCTCTATTGGCTGAGGAAGAGAAGAGTGGAGAATAGGAGGTGATAGGCAAAAGGGCCCAACCCATGGCCTTTTGATTTCCTCCTATTTATAAAGGTCTCATGTCAACTTAACCCTAATAGATCATACAATATTTGGTGCTGGATCCCTATCTAACTATCCATGGCTCTTAGATTAGTAGATATCGACCCAATAATCTATTATTAACTCTTATAGGATTCTATCCGTAGGATCTAATAATTCATGGGCTTATTAAATATCCAATAAGATAGGACCTCCAATAAATATCTCCTATCTGAACCTCTACTCGTCGCAACACCTATCATATGTGTGTGACTCTCTATGCTAAATATCGAGCTGGCCATGAGTCATACCTATCAGAACTCCTTTTGACTCAGTGAATTATTATCTCCAAAATAATTCATTTGACTCATCGATTATGGATATACTAGGCCATTATGTCGTAGTCTCTAGATGATACAGGGGAATCCAATCCATTAGACCTGTCTATCATCATTTACTATGTATCTATAGTCCTTCCATCTAATATCTCAAAGACCATATACCATACATGGTGCTGTCAAGTCTAAGGAAATCTAAAGGCAACATCATATGCACAACGGAAGAATATAAAACAAATATATCAAATTTTCCAAAAGGTGTTCGTCATTGTGCAAAGATTGATGCGCAAAAACCTATAAAATTGAAAACCACGTGTGAGATAGTTGTGTTACCTAGGGAGATCGTATATACTTGAATGCTAGTCATAGGTGCCCTATAAGCTAATCACATGAGTGATGACACGTGTGACTTGACACACAATCTTTTTACTTATTATTATTATTTAGAATTTTATCACTTTATATTGTATGTTGCTTAAATATATTATGATGTTCATGGATCTGTGCAATGGGAATCAGATCATGATGCGATCATAATAATAAGACCGATTCACCTTTAAACACAAATCCTAAATAATCTCGATCATAGGTTACTCGAGAAGGACATTGAAATAACCGAATATATTGGTGTGCTAGATATCTGTCCATATGATGGATGTAGCTGATCTCATAGCTGCTCGTGTGGGGACACTAGGGATACAGTACAAGTGCTCATTGGAGAATGAGTTCATTAATTGATCCGCTTACGTAATACTGGATGGTTGATGATGCCTTATTATCAAATAATGATTCTGTAGTCCCAGTAGTGTATCTAGTCCTTAGACTTGAGGTATCAAGGATGTCCTATATGAGTACTTCATTCTTTGATACCGGACTTACAAGTTTGGAGGTTCCAGATCTAGTATAGCCGGTCATCGAGAGTGGTAGCCAACTTTACGATGACTATTTAGTATCGATAGAGGATCCCACTCTCGGTGTCATGAGAGGAATATCACATGTATTCTTATTCAGATAAATCCTTGGCCAGGGACATTCAAATTGAGAGAGAAAGAGTTCTCTAGGAGAATCCGATTAGAGCGAGACTTGAGTAGAAACCATATGGGTCTGACAGTACCATGCCTGGTATACGGTCTCTGGGATGTTAGATGGATGAGGGATTATAGGTACACAACAACTAGGGATAGACAGGTCCAATGGATTGGATTTTCCTGTATCGTTTGGGAACTACGACGTAGTGGCCTAGTACATCCACAATCGATGAGTCGAGTGAATTGTTATATATATAATAATTCACTAAGCCAGAAGAAGTTTTGATATGTATGACTCATGGCCAGCTCGATATTGGGCCTAAAGAGTCACACACATATGGTAGGTGTTGCGATGAGTAGAGGTTCGGATATGAGATATCCGTCAGAGCCCTTATCTTATTGGATATCTAATAAGCCCTTGAATTATTGGATCCTATGGATGAGATCTAATAAGAGTCAATAAGAGATTATTGGATAGAGATCCGCTAATCTAAGAGGCTTGGGTAGTTGGATGGAGATCCAATACCCAATAGGGTAGGATCCATTAGGGTTAAGTTGACATGGGACATCTATAAATTGGAGGGAACCAATGGTTCATAGGCTAGAGTTTTTTGGTTGCCTCTCTTATTCTCCTCCCCTTCTCCTCCTCAGATAGCAGGCTTGAAGTTTTGAGGAGCATCGTCACAACCCTATTATGTGGATCACCGCTAGAGAGGATGACGCTTGACCTCCTTCACCCTCTCTTACATATCTGCAAGGATTCAGGGATATACAATCTCCCTAGGTAACATAATCTTTCATATACACAGGTTTATGTTTCGCGATTTTTGTGAACCAATCTTTGCACGATGACGAATACATCTTTTGAAAAATTATGGTTTTATTTTTAATATTCTTCCACTACGTATGTGATGTCACCCCTAAGATTTTCCTACACCAAATTCCTACAAATCTATGGGAGAGGATGAAGGAGGTCAAGTATCCTCCTCTCTAATGATGATACAAAGACGCTCCTTGAATTGTCACCCAAATCTCCATACCTGCTAGCTGAGGAGGAGAAGGGGAGAGTGGAATAGGAGATGACAACTAAGAAGGCCTAGCCTATGACCCTTTAGTTCTCTCATATTTATAGAGGCCTCCTGTTAACTTAACTCTAATGGATCCTACCCTATTGGGTACTAGATCTCCATCCAACTATCTAAGCCTCTTAGATTAGTGGATCTCTATCCAATAATTTCTCAGTGGCCCTTATTGGATCTCATCTATATGATCTAATAATTCATGGGGTTATTGGATATCCATTAAGATAGGAGCTCCGACAGATATCTCATATTCGAACCTCTACTCATCGCAACACCTACTATATATGTGTGACTCTCTAGGCCAAATATTGAGCTGGCCATGAGTCATACATGTCAAAACGTATTATAGCTCAGTGAATTATTATCTCCATAATAATTCACTTGATTTATCAACTATGTACGTACTATGCCACTATGTCGTAGTCCCCAAACGATACAGGGGAATATAATCCATTGAACATATATATCCTCAGTTTTCATATACCTATAGTCCCTTATCCATCTAATATCCTAGAGACTGTATACCGAGCATGGTACTGCCAGGCCTATATAGTTTCTACTCGAGTCTCGCTCTAATCTGATTCTTTCGGATAACTCTTTCTCTCTCAATCCAAATGACCTTGGCCAAGGATTTGTTTGAGCAAGAACACATGAGATATTCCTCTTATGACATCAAGAGCAGATGATCCTCTATCGACACTCAATTGCCTTCGTAAGGTTGGCTACCATTTCTAAGAATCGGTTGTACTAGATTTGGAACTTCCAAACTTGTAAGTCCAGCATCAAAGAATGAAGTACTCATACAAGGCATCCTTGGTATCTCAAGTCTAAGAACCAAATACACCATTGGGATAATGGAATCGTTGTATGATAATAAAGCATCATCAACCATCTAATATTCTGTGAGCGGATCAATCATTGAACTTATTCTCCAATGAGCATCTGCACTATATCTCTAGTGTCCTTATGTGGGCAATTATCAGACCAATCGTCTCCATCATATGGATGGGTATACAGTACACCAGTTTATCTAGTTATCTCAATATCTCTTGAGCAACCTATGACCGGGATTATTTAGGGTCTATGTTTAAAGGTGAATCGATCTCATTATCGTGATCTTCTCACGATCTGATTCCCATTGCACAAATCCATGAACATCACAATATATTCATGTAATAAGCAATATAAAGTGAAAAAATATTATAATAATAATAAGTAAAAAAACTACGTATCTGTTGGGAAAATCTTTGGAGGTGACATCACATGCACAGCGGAAGAACAAGAAAACAAAATCCCCGATTCCTAAAGAGATGTTCGTCGTCGTGCGAAGATTGGTGCGCAAAATCCGCGAAACTGAAAAACTGTGTATAGAATAGATTGTGTTACCTAGGGAGATCGTATATCCATGTTTCTTTGCAGATCCTTAGGAGAGGGTGAAGGAGGTCAAGCGTCCTCCTCTCTAGCGGTGATCTACACAACAGGGCTGCGACGACGCTCCTCAAAACTCCAGGCCTACTCTGAGGTGGAGAGGGGAAGGAGAATAGAAGAGGCAAGCAAAGGCTCTAGCCTATGAGGCTCTGAATACCTCCTATTTATAGAGGTCCCCTATCAAACCCTAATCGATCCTCCCTTAGTGGGTATTGGATCTGCATCCAATAACCCAAGCCTTTTAGATTAATGGATCTCTATCCAATAATCTCTCATAGGCTCTTATTGGATCTTGTCCGTGGGATCCAATCATTTAGGAGCTTATTGGATATCCAATAAGACAAGGACTCCATCGGATATCTCATATCCGAACTTCTACTCATCGCAATGTCTACCATATGTGTGTGACCCTCTAGGCCCAATATCGAGCTGGTCGTGAGTCATACCTGTCAGAACTCAGTGAATTATTATCTCTGTAATAATTCACTTGACTCATCGACTACGGACGTACTAGGCCACTACGTCGTAGTCCCTAGACGATACAGAAGAATCCAATCTATTGGACATGTCTGTCCTTAGTTATCGTGTACCTATAGTCCCTCATCCATCTAATATTCCAAAGACCGTATATCGAGCATGGTGCTATCAGACCCATACAGTTTCTACTCGAGTCTCGCTCTAATTGGATTCTCCCGGAGAACTCTTTCTCTCTCAACCCGAATGACCTTGGCTAGGGATTTGTCTGAGCAAGAACATATGAGATATTCCTCTCATGACGCCGAGAGTGGATGATCCTCTAACGACACTCAATAGCCCTCGTAAAGTCGACTATCACTCTCAATGACCAACTGTACTAGATCTGGGACAGCCAAACCTATAAGTCTGGTATTAAAGAGTGGATCTGCAATGTTATCTTCGGATGGAACTCTTTCCACTACTACATCTCCTCTGCTAGTCATAGGTGCCCAGCAAGCCAATCACGTGAGTGATGGCACGTGTGACTTGATACAGAATCTTTTTGCTTATTATATTTTGGCATATATCACTTTATAAATATTGCATAAATGCATACATATATTGTGATGTCCTTGGATTTGTGCAATGGGAATCAGATCGTGATGAGATCACGATAATGAGATCGATTCACCTTTAAACACATATCCTAATAATCCCGGTCATAGGTTACTCAAGAGGGACATCGTAATAACTGGACAGACTGGTGTGCTGTATACCAGTCCATATGATGGATGCAGTTGGTCTCATAGCTGCTCGTGTAGGGACACTAGGGATATAGTACAGGTGCTCATTGGAGAATGAGTTCATTGATTGATCCGCTTACGGAATGCTGGATGGTTGATGATGCCTTCTTGTCAGACAGGGATTCCGTAGTCCTAGTGGTGTATCTGGTCCTTAGACTTGAGACACCAAGGATGTCATGTATGAGTGCTCCACTCTTTGATACCAGACTTATAGGTTTGGCTGTCCCAGATCTAATACAGCTGGTTATTGGGAGTGATAGTCGACCTTACGAGGGCTATTGAGTGTCGATAGAGGATCATCCACTCTCGGCGTAATGAGAGGAATATCCCATGTGTTCTTGCTCAGACAAATCCCTGGCAAGGGTCATTCGGGTTGAGCGAGAAAGAGTTCTCCAGGAGAATTCGATTAGAGCGAGACTCGAGTAAAAACCGTATGGGTCTAACAGCACCATGCTCGATATACGGTCTCTGGGATATTAGATTGATAAGGGACTATAGGTACATAGTAACTGAGGACAGACAGGTCCAATGGATTGGATTCCCCTGTATCGTCTGGGGACTACGGCGTAGTGGCCTAGTACGTCTGTAGTTGATGAGTCAAGTGAATTATTACAGAGATAATAATTTACTGAGTTAGAAGGAGTTCTGACGGGTATGACTCACGGCCAGCTCGATATTGGGCCTAGAGGGTCACACACATATGGTAGGCATTGCGATGAGTAGAGGTTCGGATATGAGATATCCGACGGAGCCCTTATCTTATTGGATGCAGATCCAATACCCACTAGGGGAGGACCCATTAGGGTTTGATAGGGGACCTCTATAAATAGGAGGGATTCAGAGCATCATAGGCTAGAGTCTTTGCTTGCCTTTCCTATTCTCCTCTCCCTCTCCACCTCAAAGCAGGCCTGGAGTTTTGAGGAACGTCATCGCAACCCTGCTGTGTGGATCACCGCTAGAGAGGAGGACGCTTGACCTCCTTCACCCTCTCCTAAGGATCTGCAAGGAAACAGGGATATACGATCTCCCTAGGTAACACAATCTACTCTATACGCAGTTTTAAGTTTTGCGGATTTTGCGTATCTTCGCACGGCGACGAACATCTCTTTAGAAATCGGGGATTTTGTTTTCTTTTTCTTCCGCTGCACATATGATGTCGCCCCCAAGATTTCCCAACAGTGGTATCAGAGCCAAGTTGTTCGTGCAAATGATTGGTTTTGAACTGCGTGTGTTGTGTTTAGGAAGAATTTTGACGTCAAAATCGTTGACGCAAAAACAAGGAAGGGCAATAACAGTTGCTGCCCTCGATCTGCGTGCGTGCAGCGCAGCCGAAGGCGGGGCAGCACAGGGGCTGCGTCTGCAGCAGCCGGCCGGCGGCCTGCTTGCAGCAGGCTTGCGTCCGGCGGGACTGGCAGCCCCCGGGCAGAGGCGCCTGCGGCCGCTTCTCCCGCGGGGTGAGGCGCCGCAGGGTAGCGGCGCCTGCCGCCTCTGCTCCCGCGGGCGAAACCCCCCCGCAGGGGCGGCCGCAATCGGGACAGCACCGCCTGCGGGCGATGCCCCGCAGGCAGAACCGCCCGCGGAGGCGGCGGCGCCCGTAGGGGCGCCAACCTGCAGGGGCAGCACCGCCGGCAGAACCGCCCGCAGGGGCGCCCACCCGCAGCGGCAGCGCCGCCAGCGGGCGTGCCGCCTGCAGACGAGGGCAGCGCCCTCGCCCCGCCGCACAGGCCGCCGCCAGCAGGTTGGCGGCGGCGGCGAGTAGGGCATTAGGGTTTTTTGGGCAAAAAGACAGTTTTGCCCCCCCGGAATCTGAGAAATTCCAGTTTCTGTCTTTTGTCCAAATTACGAAAATACCCTTAGGAATTGAGAAATTCCCTACATCTCCCTGATTTCAGAAAATATTAATTAATTAAAAGGTTTAGTTGATTATTATTTTTATTATTATCTAGTAGTCCTACATGATGATGATTATTTATACATGTGATGTATGATGTGTGGACGGATGATCATGGACCGTGTGATGTGTGTACTTGTGATTATTATTATTGAGGTCTGCGTGCCTCCATTATATTTCTCGTTTATTGTCGGGCGTGCCTATGATTAAGTTGTAATCACATGAGGAGGCATAGCGGGAGCGTGGATGCGATAGCGGGACCCACGAGACGGACGATTGTGATGCATGAAGATGCATCAAGATGTCGACGGAACCGACGAGAACGAGATGGACGATCACAAGGCATGGAGATGCACCATTGCACACATAGATCTTGATGTGAGTGATTAGGCCTACTGGCTCGGGCCTAATCATATTAGGTTGTGGTCCATGATCATGTGGTGTGATTGCTTATACACATACTAGATATGTATATATATTTGCATGCGATGTAGATATATATTAAATATGTATATGTGTGACATGTCATATTAGGAGACCAAATCATAGAAACATCTCTCGATAATATTAAGTCGGTAAACGTGAGGCAATTAGATTGACCCACGTGGCCTTCCATCGTTATAAGTAGGAACCGATTCCCGGTGTAGGTTGAGTTGGTCGAGTCCCTCGAGACTCACCTATATCGCGATTCGCTATCTTGCTTACGACATAGAGATGTCACCGGTGACCTTAGGGCATGGTATGCTTGGTCGAGTCCCTCGAGGGTATATCATAAAATCAGACTTATCTTGTAACGAAGGTGTTGACTTAACCGAGCATCATGGTTGGTCGAGTCCCTCGAGGCCATGGTGATTCGGAGGCCGAACAGGACGGGAATCACAAGGAGTTGTGATCGACAAGAGTTGCCTACCTTTTAGGCTTAGTGTGATTGGTCGAGTCCCTCGAGGTTACACTAAGACGCTGATTGGATCATGATCCCCACTACAAGTCTGCCGGAGACTTCCGTTTCACGTGCTGAGGGTGTCGCGTGACTCTTTAGTAAAATAGTGGGAGCATATTAAGATAGAAGTCCATATCTTGATAGTTTATTTCTTGCAAAATCTGCATGTTATTCATTTCTGCTGTATCTTTATTTTCAGAAAATGTCGTTTTTAAATCCCTTACGTGCCATACTTGATGTCAACCGCCTCACTGGTCCAAATTATACGGATTGGCTTCGTAACTTGAGAATTGTTCTCACAGCGAAGAAAATCGTGTACGTCCTTGATACAGTGATGCCTACGCCCGAAGAAGGGGCAAACGAGGATGAGATCGCTCGCTACGTGAAGTACATTGATGACTCCACTCTTAGTGCTATATGTTGGGCTCTATGACTCCTGAGTACAGAGACAACATGAAAAAATGGATGCCATATCCATTATCCTACATGTCCGCAAATTGTTTGAGGAACAGGAAAGGACTCAACGATATAAGATATCTAAGAGCCTCTTCCGCGCTAGGATGACTAAGGGGACACCGGTTCAGAACCATGTCCTAAAGATGATTAAGTGGATAGAGAAACTCACAGGTCTAGGAATGGTCATAGAGGATAACTTGTGTGTGGACATTGTGCTTCAGTCCCTACCAGATTCCTTTTCACAATTCATAATGAATTTTAATATGAACAAGCTTGAGGTGACTCTCCCAGAGCTCCTCAATATATTGAGGGAGGCATAGAGTACTATTAAGAAAGAGAAGCCAGTTCTCTACACTGGTGAGACCAAAAAGAAAAGAAAAACAGAAAGGTCCCTTAAGAAGGGAAAGGGCAAGGGCAAACCAGGTAAAGCAAAGGTTGCTAAGAAAGACCCGGCAAAGAACAAAGGCCAGTGCTTCCACTGTGGTAAAGATGGGCATAGGAAGGAGGAATCGTACGCTATTAGATATGGTACGGTCCAAGATTAGTTTCGCTGACCTACCCATCTTATTCTAGGGATATGCCCTAGAAACCGCAGCTTACCTTCTGAACAGAGTTCCAACTAAGTCGGTAGTGTCTATACCATATGAGATATGGAAAGGGAAGAAGCCTGATCTTAAGGTTGTTAAGATTTGGGGCTGCCCTGCCCATGTTAAAAGACACAACCCCGATAAGTTAGAATCAAGGACAGAGCGATGCAAATTTGTGGGATACCCCAAGGAAACTTGTGGGTATTATTTCTATCGTCTCGAGGACCAAAAGGTCTTTGTAGCTAAGAGAGTAGTGTTCCTTGAGAAGGAACACATTCTTGGCAGAGACAGTGGGAGAATGATAGAGTTGAGCAGGGTTGGAGAACCAAGCTCAAGCACCACTCTACAGCCCGAATCTGTTCAGGTACCTAATACACAAGTTTCAACTTTACGCAGGTCTGATAGAGTATCCCATCCTCCTGAAGGATATGTGGGACATATTAGAGGAGAGGATGTTGAGGATATTGATCCTCAGACCTACGAGGAGGCTATTATGAGTATAGACTCCGGGATGTGACAAGAAGCCATGAATTCTGAGATGGATTTTATGTACTCCAATAAGGTTTAGAACCTAGTTGATGCACCCGAAGGTATTGTACCCATCGGTTGCAAGTGGATCTTTAAGAAAAAGATCGGAGTAGATGGAAAGGTAGAGACCTATAAAGCAAGGCTAGTGGCTAAGGGGTATCGTCAAATGCAAGGTGTTGACTACGACGAAACCTTCTCATCCGTAGCAATGCTAAAATCCATCAGAATTCTATTGGCTATTGCAGCACACTATGATTATGAGATCTGGCAGATGGATGTGAAAATCGCATTCCTCAATGGGAACCTCGAGGAGGAGGTGTCTATGATGCAACCTGAGGGATTCGTGTCCAAGAACTACCCAGATAAGGTGTGTAGGTTGCTTAGATCCATTTATGGACTAAAGCAAGCTTCCCGAAGTTGGAACATAAGATTTAATGAGGCAATCAGATCTTATGACTTCGTTAAGAACGAAGATGAGCCTTGTGTGTACAGGAAGGTAAGTGGGAGCGCTATCACCTTTTTGGTGTTATATGTGGATGACATCCTCATCATTGGGAATGACGTAGGAATGCTATCCACAGTAAAGACTTGGTTATCTAGACACTTCTCCATAAAGGACTTAGGGGAAGCATCCTATATCTTGGGGATTAGAATCTATAGAGATAGATCCAAGAGGATGCTTGGCTTGTCCCAGTCCAGGTACATAGAAACCATTGTCAAAAGGTTTGGCATGGAAAATTCCAAGAGAGGTCTCATACCGATGAGACATGGGATATCGCTTTCTACGAGTATGTCCCCAAAGACTCCAGAAGAAAGAGCGAACATGAAACCTTATGCCTCAGTAATAGAGTCTATCATGTAGGCCATGCTATCTACTAGGCCTGATATAGCGCATGCTCTGAGTGTCACGAGCAGGTATCAGGCGGATCCAGGCTTGGAGCATTGGAAAGCAGCACAGTGTGTCCTTAAGTACTTGAGAAGGACTAAGGATCTTTTACTAGTATATGGAGGTAATAGCCTTAAGGTTTAAGGCTACACAGACTCAAGTTTTTAGTCTGATGTCGATGATAGCAAGTCAAATTCAGGGTATGTGTACACCTTGAATGGAGGAGAAGTGTGCTAGAAGAGTTCCAAGCAAGATACCACTGCTGACTCGACCACAGAGGTGGAGTACATTGCTGCATCAGATGCAACAAAGGAGGGAGTTTGGGTGAAGAAGTTCATCACAGATTTGGGAGTCGTGCCGAGTAGCAAGGAGCCGACTTCCTTATATTGTGACAACTATGGGGCGATTACTCAAATAAGGGAACCCAGGTCTCATCAAAAGTGTTCTGAGGAGGTTCCAGCTTATCAGAGAGATCGTAACCCGAAGAGATGTAGTAGTGGAAAAAGTTTCATCCGAAGATAACATTGCAGATCCACTAACAAAGCCGTTGTCTCATTTTGTCTTTGAGCGTCACAGGGGTCTGATGGGGATCAGACACATAGGTGATTAGCTTTAGGTCAAGTGGGAGATTGCTAGTTATAGGTGCCCAGCAAACCAATCACGTGAGTGATGGCACGTGTGACTTGATACAGAATCTTTTTGCTTATTATATTTTGGTGTATATCACTTTATAAATATTGCATAAATGCATATATATATTGTGATGTCCATGGATTTGTGCAATGGGAATCGGATCGTGATGAGATCACAATAATGAGATCGATTCACCTTTAAACACATATCCTAAATAATCCCGATCATAGGTTACTCGAGAGGGACATCGTGATAACTGGACAGACTGGTGTGCTGTATACCCGTCCATATGATGGATGTAGCTGGTCTCATAGCTGCTTGTGTAGGGACACTAGGGATATAGTACAGGTGCTCATTGGAGAATGAGTTCACTGATTGATCCGCTTACGGAATGCTGGATGGTTGATGATGCCTTATTGTCAGACAGCGATTCCGTAGTCCTAGTGGTGTATCTGGTCCTCAGACTTAGACACCAAGGATGTCTTGTATGAGTGCTCTACTCTTTGATACCAGACTTATAGGTTTGGCTGTCCCAGATCTAGTACAGTTAGTCATTGGGAGTGGTAGTCGACCTTACAAGGGCTATTGAGTGTCGATAGAGGATCATCCACTCTCGGCGTCATGAGAGGAATATCCCATGTGTTCTTGCTCAGACAAATCCCTGGCCAGGGTCATTCGGGTTGAGAGAGAAAGAGTTCTCCGGGAGAATCCGATTAGAGCGAGACTCGAGTAGAAATCGTATGGGTCTGACAGCACCATGCTCGATATACGGTTTCTGGGATATTAGATAGATAAGGGACTATAGGTACACGGTAACTGAGGACAGACAGGTCCAATGGATTGGATTCCCCTGTATCGTCTGGGGACTACGGCGTAGTGGCCTAGTACGTCTGTAGTCGATGAGTCAACTGAATTATTACAGAGATAATAATTCATTGAGCTAGAAGGAGTTTTGACGGGTATGACTCACAGCCAGCTCGATATTGGGCCTAGAGGGTCACACACATATGGTAGGCATTGCGATGAGTAGAGGTTCGGATATGAGATATCCGACGGAGCCCTTATCTTATTGGATGCAGATTCAATACCAACTAGGGGACGACCCATTAGGGTTTGATAGGGGACCTCTATAAATAGGAGGGATTCAGAGCCTCATAGGCTAGAGTCTTTGCTTGCCTTTCCTATTCTCCTCTCCCTCTCCACCTCAGAGCAGGCTTGGAGTTTTGAGGAGTGTCGTCGCAACCCTACTGTGTGGATCACCGCTAGAGAGGAGAACGCTTGACCTCATTCACCCTCTCCTAAGGATCTACAAGGAAATAGGGATATACGATCTCCCTAGGTAACACAATCTACTCTATATGTAGTTTTAAGTTTCACGGATTTTACGCACCAATCTTCGCACGACGATGAACATCTCTTTGGGAATCGGGGATTTTGTTT
Organism: Musa acuminata AAA Group; assembly: GCF_036884655.1. Taxonomy (NCBI): domain Eukaryota; kingdom Viridiplantae; phylum Streptophyta; class Magnoliopsida; order Zingiberales; family Musaceae; genus Musa; species Musa acuminata. The sequence continues at coordinate 25,224,340 of NC_088359.1, read as the reverse complement.
TCTTGTTCTTCCGCTACGCATATGATGTCACCCCCAAGATTTCCCAACATCCTCGGGTTATGATCTCTTTGATAAGCTGGAACCTCCTTAGAACACTTCCGATAAGACCCGAGTTCGCTTATTTGAATAATCGCCCCATAGTTGTCGCAATATAAGGAAGTCAGCTCCTCGCTACTCGGCATGACTCCCAAATCAATGATGAACTTATTCACCCAGACTCCCTCCTTTGCTACATCTGATGCAGCAATGTACTCCGCCTCTGTGGTCAAGTCAGTAGTAGTATCTTACTTTGAACTCTTCCAGCACACTGCTCCTCCATTCAAGGTGTACACATACCCTGAATTCGACTTGCTATCATCGACATCAGACTGAAAACTTGAGTCTGTGTAGCCTTCAACCTTAAGGCTATTACCTCCATAGTAAAAGATCCTTAGTCCTTCTCAAGTACTTAACGATACACTTTACTACTTTTTAGTGCTCCAAGTCTGGATTCGCCTGATACCTGCTCGTGACACTTAGAGCATGCGCTATATCAGGCCTAGTACATAGCATGGCATACATGATAGACCCTATTGATGAGGCATAAGGTATCATATTCATGTTCGCCCTTTCTTCTGGAGTCTTTGGGGACATACTCGTAGAAAACGATATCTCATGTCTCATCGATATGAGACCTCTCTTGGAATTTTTCATACCAAACCTTTTGACAATGGTTTCTATGTACCTGGACTGGGACAAACCAAGCATCCTCTTGGATTTATCTCTATAGATTCTAATCCTCAAGATATAGGATGCTTCCCCTAAGTCCTTCATGGAGAAGTGTCTAGATAACCAAGCATTTACTGTGGAATGCATTCCTACGTCGTTTCCAATGATCAGGATGTCATCCACATATAACACCAAAAAGGTGATAGCACTCCCACTTACCTTCCTGTACACACAAGGCTCATCTTCGTTCTTAACGAAGTCATAAGATCTGATTGCCTCATCAAATCTTATGTTCCAACTTCAGGCGCATCAACTAGGTTCCAAACCTTATTGGAGTACATAGAATCTATCTCAGAATTCATGGCTTCTTGCCACTTCCCGGAGTCTATACTCATAATAGCCTCCTCGTAGGTCTAAGGATCAATATCCTCAACATCCTCTCCTCTAATATGTCCCACATATCTCTTAGAAGGATGAGATACTCTATCAGACCTACGTAAGGTTGAAACTTGTGTATTAAGTACCTGAACAGACTCGGGCTGTAGAGTGGTGCTTGAGCTTGGTTCTCCAACCTCGCTCAACTCTATCATTCTCCCACTGTCTCCGCCAAGAATGTGTTCCTTCTCAAGGAACACTGCTCTCTTAGCTACAAAGACCTTTTGGTCCTCGAGATGATAGAAATAATACCCATAAGTTTCCTTGGGGTATCCCATAAATTTGCATCACTCTGTCCTTGATTCTAACTTATTGGGGTTGTGTCTTTTAACGTGGGCAGGGCAGCCCCAAATCTTAACAACCTTAAGATTAGGCTTCTTCCCTTTCCATATCTCATATGGTGTAGAGACTACCGACTTAGTTGTAACTCTGTTCAGAAGGTAAGCTGCAGTTTCTAGGGCATATCCCCAAAATGAGATGGGTAGGTCAGCGAAACTCATAATGGACCGTACCATGTCTAATAACATACGATTTCTCCTTTCAGAGACACCATTGAGCTGAGGTGTATAAGGAGGTGTCCATTGGGATAATATCCCATGGTCCTTAAGGAACTGAGTAAACTCTGTACTTACCTCCTCGATCTGATCGAAGAGTTTTGATACTCTTTCCAGTCTAGTTCTCCACCTCATTCTTATACTCTCTGAATTTCTCAAAGGCCTCGGACTTGTACTTCATTAAGTACACATATTCATACCTTGAGAAATCATCAGTAAATGTAATGAAGTAGGAGTAACCTCCAATGGCATGAGTTGACATGGGTCCACATACATCACTATGTATGAGTTCCAACAACTCAGTGGCTCTCTCTCTAGTTCCACTAAATGGAGAGTTGGTTAGTTTTCCACGAATACAAGGCTCACAAGTTGCATATGACACATGTTGGGAAATCTTGGGGGCGACATCATATGCGCAGCGGAAGAAAAAGAAAACAAAATCCCCGATTCCCAAAGAGATGTTCGTCGTCGTGCAAAGATTGGTACGCAAAATCCACGAAACTTAAAACTGCATATAAAGTAGATTGTGTTACCTAGGGAGATCGTATATCCCTGTTTCCTCGCAGATCCTTAGGAGAGGGTGAAGTAGGTCAAGTGTCCTCCTCTCTAGCGGTGATCCACACAACAGGGTTGTGACGACGCTCCTCAAAACTCCAGGCCTGCTCTGAGGTGGAGAGGGAGAGGAGAATAGGAAAGGCAAGCAAAGACTCTAGCCTATGAGGCTCTGAATCCCTCCTATTTATATAGGTCCCCTGTCAAACCCTAATGGGTCCTCCCCTAGTGGGTATTGGATCTGCATCCAATAAGATAAGGGCTCCGTCGGATATCTCATATCCGAACCTCTACTCATCGCAATGCCTACCATATGTGTGTGACCCTCTAGGCCCAATATCGAGCTGGTCGTGAGTCATACCTGTCAGAACTCCTTCTAACTCAGTGAATTATTATCTCTATAATAATTCACTCGACTCGTCGACTACGGACGTACTAGGCCACTACGCCGTAGTCCCTAGACGATACAGGGGAATTCAATCCATTGGACCTGTCTGTCCTCAGTTACCGTGTACCTATAGTCCCTCATCCATCTAATATCCCAGAGACCGTATATCGAGCATGGTGATGTCAGACCCAATACGGTTTTTACTCGAGTCTCGCTCTAATCGGATTCTCCCGGGGAACTCTTTCTCTCTCAACCCGAATGACCCTGGCCAGGGATTTGTCTGAGCAAGAACATATGGGATATTCCTCTCATGATGCCGAGAGTGGATGATCCTCTATCGACACTCAATAGCCCTCGTAAAGTTGACTACCACTCCCAATGACCAGGTGTACTAGATCTGGGACAACCAAACCTATAAGTCCGGTATCAAAGAGTGGAGCACTCATACAGGACATCCTTGGTGTCTCAAGTCTAAGGACCAAATACACCACTAGGACTACGGAATCGCTGTCTGACAATAAGGCATTATCAACCATCCAGCATTTCGTAAGCGGATCAATCAGTGAACTCATTCTCCAATGAGCACCTATACTGTATCCCTAGTGTCCCTACACAAGCAGCTATGAGACCAGCTACATCCATCATATGGACGGGTATACAGCACACCAGTCTGTCCGGTTATCACGATGTCCCTCTCGAGTAACCTATGACCGGGATTATTTAGGATATGTGTTTAAAGGTGAATCGATCTCATTATTATGATCTCATCACGATCCGATTCCCATTGCATAAATCCATGGACATCACAATATATATATGCATTTATGCAATAGTTATAAAGTGATATACGGCAAAATATAATAAGCAAAAAGATTTTGTATCAAGTCACACGTGTCATCACTCACGTGATTGGCTTGCCGGGCACCTATGACTAGCAACACAGTCGAATGGATCTAGATATCCATCATTTAGTAACTTTTGAATCCTTCTTTCATGGTTATGACCTAGCCTACAATGCCACAGGTATGTACTGTTCATCACATCTCGTTTCTTTTTGGACACATTTACATTCATGATATGTGGAGTAGTGTCTAATATAAATAAACCATTATGCAATGTTCCTTTCATGATGATCTTATCATCTAATAATATCGAACAACCATTGTTTTCAAAAATAAATTTATATCCACTAACTGTTAAACATGAAATGGAGATAATGTTTTTGATAATAGAAGGAACAAAATAACATGCATCTAATACAATAAAAGCTCCACTAGGCAGATGTAGGGCGACCTTGCCAACAGCTACTATAGCAACTTTTGCTCCATTACCCATCTTGAGGTCCATCTCGCCTCTCTCTAGTCTCCTAGGCCTTGCCAGAACCTGCAACGAATTGCATATATGATAAGCACTACCGGTATCCAATACCCATGTGTTATCATAAGAGTCTAACAAATGGAGACTGATCATGAATGTACCTAAAGCTTCATCAAGCTTTTGTTTCGCCCTTTTTGCAAGGTACTCTTTGCAGTTTCTTTTCTGGTGCCCATCTTTACCACAGTGGAAGCACTGGCCTTTGTCCTTTGCTGGGTCTTTCTTAGCAAACTTTGCTTTACCTGGTTTGCCCTTGCCCTTTCCCTTCTTAAGGGACCTTTCTGCTTTCCTTTTCTTTCTGGTCTCACCAGTGTAGAGAACTGACTTCTCTTTCTTAATAGTACTCTCTGCCTCCCTTAACATATTGAGGAGCTCTGGGAGAGTCACCTCAAGCTTGTTCATATTAAAATTCATTATGAACTATGAAAAGGAATCTAGTAAGGACTGAAGCACAATGTCCACACACAAGTTATCCACTAGGACCATTCCTAGACTAGTGAGTTTCTCTATCCACTCAATCATCTTTAGGACATGGTTCTGAACTGGTGTCCCCTCAGTCATCCTAGCGCGGAAAAGGCTCTTGGATATCTCATATCGCTGAGTCCTTCCCTATTTCTCAAACAATTTGCGGACATGTAGGAGAATGGATCTAGCATCCATCTTTTCATGTTGTCTCTGTAACTCAGGAGTCATAGAGCCCAACATATAGCACTGAGCAAGAGTGGAGTCATCAATGTACTTTACGTAGCAAGCGATCTCATCCTCGCTTGCCCCTTCTTCGGGCGTAGGCATCACTATATCAAGGACGTACACGATTTTCTCCGCTGTGAGAATAATTCTCAAGTTACGGAGCCAATCCGTATAATTTGGTCCAGTGAGGCGGTTGACATCAAGTATATCACGTAAGGGATTTGAAAGCGACATTTTCTGAAAATAAAGATGCAGCGGAAATGAATAACATGCAGATTTTGTAAGAAATAAACTATCAAGATATGAACTTCTATCTTAATACGCTCCCACTATTTTACTAACGAGTCACGCGACACCCTCAGCACGTGAAACGGAAGTCTCCGGCAGACTTCTAGTGGGGATCAGGATCCAATCAGCGTCTTAGTGTAACCTCGAGGGACTCGACCAATCACACTAAGCCTAAAAGGTAGGCAACTCTTGCCGATCACAACTCCTTGTGATTCCCGTCCTATTCGGCCTCTGAATTACCTTGGCCTCGAGGGACTCGACCAACCATGATGCTCGGTTAAGTCAACACCTTCGTTACAAGATGAGTCTGATTTGATGATATACCCTCGAGGGACTCGACCAAGCATACTATGCCCTCAGGTCACCGGTGACATCTCTATATCGTAAGCAAGATAGTGAATCGCGATATAGGTGAGTCTCGAGGGACTCGACCAACTCAACCTACACCGGGAATCGGTTCCTACTTATAACGATGGAAAGCCATGTGGGTCAATCTAATTGCCTCACGTTTACCGACTTAATATTATCGAGAGATGTTTGTATGATTTGATCTCCTAATATGACATGTCATACATATACATATTTAATATATATCTACATCGCATGCAAATATATATACATATCTAGTATGTGTATAAGCAATCACACCAGATGATCATGGACCACAACTTAATATGATTAGGCCCGAGCCAGTAGGCCTAATCACTCACATCAAGATCTATGTGTGCAACGGTGCATCTCCATGCCCTGTGATCGTCCATCTCGTCCTCGTCGGTTCCGTCGACATCTTGATGCATCTTCATGCATCACGATCGTCCGTCTCGTGGGTCCCTCTATCGCATCCACGCTCTCGCTACGCCTCCTCATGTGATTACAACTTAATCATAGGCACGCAGGCCCGACAATAAACGAGAAATATAATGGAGGCTCGCAGACCTCATTAATAATAATCACAAGTACACACATCACACGGTCCATGATCATCCGTCCACACATCATACATCACATGTATAAATAATCATCATCATGTAGGACTACTAGATAATAATAAAAATAATAATCAACTAAACCTTTTAATTAATTAATATTTTCTAAAATCAAGGATATGTAGGGAATTTCTCAATTCCTAAGGGTATTTTTGTAATTTGGATAGAAGACAGAAACTGGAATTTTTCAAATTGACAGGGACAAAACTATCTTTTTGCCCGAAACCCTAATTCCCTCTTACTGCTGCCGCCGCCGCCAACCTGCTGGCGGCGGCCTGTGCAGCGGGGCGAGGGCGCTGCCCTCGCCTGCAAGTGGCACGCCCGCTGGCTGCCAGCCCGGCCGGACGCAAGCCTGCTGCAAGCAGGCCGCCGGCCGGCTGCTGCAGACGCAGCAGCTGTGCTACCCGCCTTCGGCTGCGTTGCACGCACGCAGATCGAGGGCAGCAACTGTTGCTGCCCTTCCTTGTTTTTGCGTCAACGATTTTTTACGTCAAAATTCTTCCTAACCACAACACACGCAGTTCAAAACCAATCATTCGCACGAACAACCTAGCTCTGATACCACTGTTGGGAAATCTTGGAGGCGACATCAGATGCACAGCGGAAGAACAAGAAAACAAAATCCCCGATTCCCAAAGAGATGTTCGTCGTCGTGCGAAGATTAGTGCGCAAAATCCGCGAAACTTAAAACTGTGTATAGAGTAGATTGTGTTACGTAGGGAGATCGTATATCCCTGTTTCCTTGCAGATCCTTAGGAGAGGGTGAAGGAGGTCAAGCGTTCTCCTCTCTAGCGGTGATCCACACAACAGGGTTGCGACGACGCTCCTCAAAACTCCAGGCCTGCTGTGAGGTGGAGAGGGAGAGGAGAATAGGAAAGGCAAGCAAAGACTCTAGCCTATGAGGCTCTGAATCCCTCCTATTTATATAGGTCCCCTGTCAAACCCTAATGGGTCCTCCCCTAGTGGGTATTGGATCTGCATCCAATAAGACAAGGGCTCCATCGGATATCTCATATCCGAACCTCTACTCATCGCAATGCCTACCATATGTGTGTGACCCTCTAGGCCCAATATCGAGCTGGCCGTGAGTCATACCTGTTAGAACTCCTTCTAACTCAATGAATTATTATCTCTGTAATAATTCACTTGACTCATCGACTATGGACGTACTAGGCCACTACGCCGTAGTCCCCAGACGATACAGGGGAATCCAATCCATTAGACCTGTCTGTCCTCAGTTACCATGTACCTATAGTCCCTCATCCCTCTAATATCCCAGAGACCGTATATCGAGCATGGTGCTGTTAGACCCATACGGTTTCTACTCGAGTCTCGCTCTAATCGGATTCTCACGGAGAACTCTTTCTTTCTCAACCCGAATGACCCTGGCCAAGGATTTGTCTGAGTAAGAACACATGGGATATTCCTCTCATGACGCCGAGAGTGGATGATCCTCTATCGACACTCAATAGCCCTCGTAAGGTTGATTACCACTCCCAATGACCTGCTGTACTAGATCTGGGACAACCAAACCTATAAGTCTGGTATCAAAGAGTGGAGCACTCATACAGGACATTCTTTGTGTCTCAAGTCTAAGGACCAGATACACCACTACGACTACGGAATCACTGTCTAACAATAAGGCATCATCAACCATCCAGCATTTCGTAAGCAGATCAATCAGTGAACTCATTCTCCAATGAGCACCTGTACTGTATCCCTAGTGTCCCTACACGAGCAGCTATGAGACCAGCTGCATCCATCATATGGACTGGTATACAGCACACCAGTCTGTCCGGTTATCACGATGTCCCTCTCGAGTAACCTATGACCGGGATTATTTAGGATATGTGTTTAAAGGTAAATCGATCTCATTATCGTGATCTCATCACGATTCGATTCCAATTGCACAAATCCAAGGACATCACAATATATATATACATTTATACAATAGTTATAAAGTGATATACGCCAAAATATAATAAGCAAAAAGATTCTGTATCAAGTCACACATGCCATCACTCACGTGATTGGCTTGCTGGGCACCTATGACTAGCACCTTCCTCAGGCATCGACATCACTATATCAAGGACATATGCGATTTTCTCAACCATGAGAATAATTCTCAAGTTACGGAGCCAATCCATATAATTTGGACCAGAAAGACGATTGACATCAAGTATGTCATATAAGAGATTTGAAAGCGATATTTTTCTAACAAATAGGAGATGTAGCATAAATAAATAATATATAGTTTTTGTAGAAAAATAAACAATCAAGATATAGACTTCTATCTTGATGTGCTTTCACTATTTTTCTAGCGAGTCACGCGACACCCTCAACACGTGAAACGGAAGTCTTCGGTAGACTTCTAGATGGGATCGTGATGAGATCACGATAATGAGACTAATTCGTCTTTAAACACAAATCCTAAATCATCCCGGTCATAGGTTACTCGAGAAGGACATCGATATAATCGGATAAATCGGTGCGCTTTATACTCATCCATATGATGAAGGCGGTTGGTCTCATAATCGCTTATGTGGGGACACTAAAGGTATAGTGCAGGTGCTCATTGGAGAATGAATTCACTTATTGATCCGTTTACGAAATGCTAGATAGTTAATGATGCCTAACATCAGACAGCAATTTTGTAGTCTTAGTTGTATGTCTGGTCCTTAGACTTGAGACACCAAAGATGTCTTGTATAAGTACTCCATTCTTTGATGTCAAACTTATTGGTTTCAAAGTTTCAAATATGGTACAATTGATTCTCGGGAATGACAGCCAACCTTACGAAGGCAATTGAGTATCAACAGAGGATCATCGACTCTCAGTATCACGAGAGGAATATCCTGTTTCTGCTCGCTCAAACAAAATCCTTAGCTAAGGTCGTTTAGATTGAGAGAAAATGAGTTCACTAGGAGAATTCGATTAGAGCAAGGCTCAAATAGGATTTCGTATGGGCCTGACATTACCATACTCAATATACGGTCTCTAGGATATTAGATGAATAAGGGACTAGAACTTCTAGTAGCCACCCCTCTTATTCTCCTCAACCTCCTCTCCTCCTCCTTGGCTCAAGTAGCCTTGTGGTGCATATGGAGAGGGAGATCCCGTAGTGATTTGAGGAGCGTTGTCGCTGCGTCTACTGTGTGGATCACTGCTAGAGAGGAGTACGTGAGTTCTCCTTCATCCTCTCCATCGGATCTGAAAATTTCGGGAATATACGATCGAACACTTCTAACATAATACATATAGTTTTTTTATTTTATAATTTTCTCGTGCACCAATTATCGCACAACGATCAAGTACTTGACTTAAAAAAATCTGATTTTATTTTTATTTTTCGCTACGCATGAGATGTCGACCCTCAATTTCCCAACATAATCTAGCATGCTTGAATGCATATACACATATCATGCACCTAACAACTGCTACATGGGTGGTTCAAGTCAGCTCGCCATGATAATACTCACGGGTCTTATACATCTAATATCACCTACGTGGTTGGATGATTCAAGTTGACATGACCCAATACCCGTGCATATATTTTGAGTTCGACACATGTTATATAGGCAATTTAAGTAAGCATGCCCTAATATCCCCATGAATCTCCTATATATCCAACACACTATATATAATTAGTTCAAGTCATCATAAACTCTAATGTGTCTGATACGTCTAGCACGCCCTATGTGGACGGTTCAAATTGGTATCCTATGATGTTTTCACATTATCTCATGCATTTGACTCTTCCTTCATGGGCACTTCATGTTAACAAACCATAACATTCTCGTGTATTCATGCATTTGACAACTCCACGTGCATGATTTAAGTCATCACACAGTAATATATTCGTACGTCTCATACGTTAAGAACCCCATACGTGGATTGTCTAAGTTGACACTATTCGATACTCACGTATCTCAAAAGTTTGACTCTTCCAAGACAATTCAATTCAAGTAGGCATGTCCCTATGCTCCCATGAGTCTCATGCCTTTGACTTGTTGTAGATATACCCCAATACTGTTATGCATCTCATAAATTTAAAAATTCATGCATAAGTAGCTCAATTCAACGTGCTCGATGTTCTCATGAGTCTAATCCATGTGGGTGGCTCAATTTTGTATGCCCTGCCTTGTTGTCTTCTAAAATCTCATGTATCCGACTCTTCTTGCAGCGATCTACCCATTGAGGTCAAAGGCAGCTCAATTTTTTTTCTAATGCTTTCATGGTTCTTCTTGGGTCGGATGGAACACATCCCAATTACAAGGCTATGGCTTGTTGAATTGACTATTTTGGTCCTCAAGGCCTGGCTGATTCAACGTTCCATGAGAACCCTTCACTTTCTACTCTTTAATGGCTATGCTTAGGTGGGACGGAGCATATTCCGCCGCCTTCGCTGTTCTCCCTCGCTCTCCCGTTCGATTGCCTAACCTTTTGCGCTTCGCATCTCTCCATCCATTTCTTTTTTGTGCCTTCACATCGAGGACTTCGAAGTCCGAGTGACGCCCGCGGGCTAGTAGATGAGCTGCCTGATGTCGCCCGAACGATGGATCAGGATTCGACCAACGGCGGGCCACCGCCCGCTGCGGGCTCCCTCCACCTCTTCGCCGACAACCTCAATGGCTTCCTCCTCGCCGTCGCCTTCATCGGCGCCGGCTTCATCGTCAAGAAGCAGGGCCTCAGGCGCGCCGGTGCGTCCGGCTCTCGCGCCGGTAAGTAACCCCATTCCCCTTCTCGTCGATATCCTAGCTCCGAGTCGCTGTTGTACTGAAAGGAAAGAGCTTCCTTTTTTTTATACCTAAGGCGTAGGTGGGTACGGATATCTGTTGAAGCCTCTCTGGAGGATCGGAATGGTCACAAGTAAGCCCCTTGTCTGTCGATCCTGTCTCCACTTTCTTGTGTGGTTTTAAGCGTGAAGGAAAGTTGAAATTTTGCAGTGATCTTTGGTGAAATTGCCAACTTTATGGCCTACATATTTGCCCCAGCTGTTCTGGTAACTCCGTTGGGTGCTTTGTGTCTCATTGTGTGGTGGGATGTGCGAAATTTAAAAGCTTGCATTGGTCACAGATTTAAAAGCTTGCATTGTTCTGGTCCGATTGAGGATTGGTACGTGGACCACCCTCTACTAGACGATACTATAACCTGCCCCTGCATCAGGCAATACGGGGTTTCGATTGTAAACGATCAGTAACGGTCCGATTTCGATCATAAACGATCAAGGGTTGAGATTGTCCTATTTCAAATGGTCAAATTGATTATTTGAATCATAGAAAAAAGTTTTTAAACCCTTTTCTCCCCTTTCTTTCAATTCATATCACTCTCTCAATCTCTTCAATTCTCTTAAACTTATTTTCACTCAAATCATTTCTTTGTAGATAATTCAATATTAACGGAAGGATGGTTCAAAACGTATCACAAAATTATTTCTCAAAGCCCAAAAAAGATGTATCACTATTCTTTCCGAATTTAGATTATTTTCATAAAAATTATACAATTTATATTTATTTTCAACTTAAAAATCTTAATATAATTTTTTTTTATTTTTCAGATATTTTTGGAGTTAATTTTTATGTTGTTTTAGCATATCATCGGTACACCGTAGCATACCATTCGTATGTCTAGGTACACACTGCACCAACCATAATTGCAAACCTTGAGTGTACTTGGGCATATGCTCAACAATTGGATCTTTAACGGTAATGGTGTTGTGCTGGTACTGATGTTGTTTTTCTTGATCTTTGCTCTTGTTGTCTCTTATAGTTGTAAGTTATGCAGGTGATGAGTATTAAGGCCATAGGAATTGCAATTAAGCTCATATTGGAGGGAATCAACCATGCTGGTTACTTCCAGACATGGGTATTTGCAATGGTTGCCATCTCCTGCATCATAGTTCAGTTAAATTACTTGAACAAGGTTAGAGCCTGAAGCAATGCTTGTATCAGAGTTCAAAGAATGCACCATTTTTTTTCTTTTAATCCATGATTCCCCTTAGTGATTGCCTATACATATGAAGTTTCAACTCTAAGATATAAGATAAGACCACCATGCTGACTTTTCTTTATGCAAGTCTCCATTTTACTCTTCTTCTGTTTCCCAGATTTCTTTACTTTAATTTTTCAGCATTGATAATATTTAGCTTTCTTGTTAGATTAATTTTTAGAAGGCTGCTTATTTTCCTTGAACTAGAGAGTGCTTTCTAATACAGGAAGGACTTTCTCTATAAATAAGATGGCCATAAGTTTTAGATGGAGGATAAATTGGACAATTGATGATGCTGTATGTAATATTTTGAGAAACAGGCACTAAAGAAAGGCCAGGTTGGAACATTCTGGAACCTGCATTGACCAGTTATTTCAGCTCCTGGTTGGATGAAACTCGGGGCAAGTCAAAAGTCAATTAGTTCTACTTTTGAAATTACAGAATATTACTGTCAAAGATAGCCAAATGACTTCCTGTTTGTTATGGTTTTCATGGTTAGTTTAATTTTTGGAAATGGATTATTTGTTGATTGCACATCAGAGATTCGAAATTTCATATCGTATCAGTGTATCGAGCTTTGTTCGGTATGATACGTTACATCTTACTAAGTGGTACACCTATCTAGTTAAAGATTTCTTTCTTAGCTGATTTGACTCTTCAAAAATTGGTTTAGGATTAACAATGTTACTTATTTGTCTTTTTTGTTGTTCTTTCTCGTTTCCTAGCATTAGATACTTTCAGTACTGCAGTTGTTTCTCCTGTCTACTATGCCATGTTCAGAATTCTTACTATATTCACAGGTGCCATCATGTTCAAGGTACCGAATCTTTATTATGGTCATAATATTTCTACATTTTCTTTGTCTAGTGCTTACTTCTTTGCATGCATGGAGGATTGGTCTGGGCAGAGTGCAAGTGATATTGCATCAGAGATTTGTGGGCTTATTACAGTAATATCTGGGACTACATTGTTGCATTCTACCAGTGAGGCAGATCCACCTACTTCAGGTATATTGAAGTAATCTTGAGATGACAATTGATGGATGAGCACATGGTCTGAAAATTCATGGTATATACCAACCATACTGCTCGGTATGCTTGATTAGGAAGCGATGTACTGATACCACCTTAAACTGACCAAATACCAATGTGAAATATGTTTTGGTATTTGTTTGAGTGTGTACTGACCAATATATTCCACTGGAAAACATGTGAGGTTTCTTATATGAAATATTATATAGAAAAATTCAAGTTGATTATGTGTTTGTTTTTGTATTGGAGTTGAGCATCGCAACAGTGGAGGTAGTGCATCTAGCTTGTTCATCTCTTATTGCTTATCACTTCTAACAGATTTTCACATGCTTTGATTTGTGGACACTGTTCTCGTCGTCTAATATTCACATTTTCTGTATATTGTAACAACTATCTCCTTCACAGCTAGGATTGTAGTATCTGCAACACAACGATTGTTTTATTTCCCTCTGTTGTGATCATTTGCCCTGCATAAATATAAACATTGTGCACATTGGGTCTTCTTGTTATGTAAGTTCATTTAATTATATGTTGATTTTACTAAATGTAACTGTACGATGTATAATATGTTTCTCTTATATCATGATCATATTTAATGTTTTTATGCTACCTTGCAGATTTATATGCACAGCTCTCTCCCAAGATGTTTTGGCACATCCAAGGGAATGGTGAGATGGGAAAGCTCGAGGACAATGATATGTCGTCCGGGGAGTTTGTTGCAGTCCTTCGACAGTCCGAGGATTATGTCACGTTAGTCTATCGGCTCACGCGCCGCATGATGGATCCTGAGTTTTCGCCTAATCATGCGATGCAGGTGTATGTCGGACTCAACTTCATGATCGATGGTTGAAGATGGAGAACCACAAGTTTTGTACTAGGCAGCAGCTTAGGATTGCTGATGGTGGCTTCCATTTCATGTAGTCTGGATGCGGATAAGTTCAGCTATGTATGTTATGCATAAATTTTCATTTAGTTGTTAATAGCTGAGTTATAAATGTTACTTGGTTCATGTATAATCTCAGAAGAATGGTAATAATAGATTCTTGGTGTAATATACTGTACATCTTTCAAGGAATTTCTTAAATTTGATTCATTTTTACAGCCAAATATCTGCACAATTCCGATGAACCCAACGAACTGCCATTTGGAAGTTTCTTTGCAAAACCAGTCGTGGGTTGCACCATTATTTCTTGAGAATATTATCTCTTTTTCTTTGTTTTCTTTCAAACTGAATCTGTGCAAAAGGATAGTGAAGACTCGGCTTTTACTGTGTTTTGCGTGAATATTTGTGATTCCATGCCGCAATCATTTATCCTACCAATTCCTATTTGAAAGATGATAACATCATCTTATTAGCCCACTAAACGTTCCTTTTTGTTTACCATCTTGGGTGCAGGGGTGCAACCGGCGGCCCACCAGCCAGCCGAGCCATTCATAGAGAGAGAGAGAGAGGTGTCAGCAAGATATCCGACGACAAAGCAAGCAGCACGTTTTGTTAGATCAAACATTGCTCAAGCAACATGCCAAGACAATGACGGTGCGTTTGGGACCACAAATTACAATATGTATTGAAGGCCAAAATAAATAAATATATATATATATATATATATAATATTTTTTAAAAATTTATATCTTATCTAAATATTATATTAAAAATATTCAAATGCTATAAGTCAGCAATAGCATTTCGGCAATTGTGACATGTTAATATAATTTTTTAATATTTTTAAAGTATCATATTATATTATCTAAAATTACAATATTATCATAAAAATTGTAACCCTCATTCTTCATCCATTCTTTCAATTTTTGCCATTGCCCCTTTTCTTGCAAGTCTAAAATTTTATTTATATATATTCTAAATATTATTTTATATTTATTTATATGATTATATATTTTATTTACTATATATCTAGGTCATACATAATTTTTATAAGATTACATACTTTCATTTATTTATTTTATTTATTAATTTAAATAAAAGAAGAATATATTTATTTTTGAATAAATATTAAAATATTAGAAGGATAAATTTGTATAATATAATATTCAATATAATTTTATCAAACAATACTTACACCAATCCATATTTAAAATATATTTTTTATATTTTATTTATAAAATATTTAAAGTATTCTACAACTACATATTCACTCAGACCACTTTATTCAAGTGTATATTAAAAATATAAATATATTCCCATGCATAATCTTTATATCTATAATAATTTTTTTCTAGTAAATGTTCCCTGATTTAAATAAAATAAGCTAAATTCGGATAAGATACCGATAATCTTTTTTTATTTTTTAGAATCATATTAAAAATATTTTTTTTAAAAAAAAAGGGAATTGCTGGATGGATTCCCCACTTTCTCAATCGATTCGACACATTAACAACTGGAAAATGGAGAATCGACAAGCACAGGATATCCAACCTGACGCAGTTGACCAGCATCCCTAATCCAGGATTAAACAAAGTCGACGACATGTCCTGGCGGCCTTCAATATCTCAAAGCAGTTCAACAACCATGTCTAGTTTAATTTGGACGTACAAACGGGTGACTTTTCACACTCCTACGTACTTAGTTATTACAATCATCACATCGTTCTTTGATGCAATGACAATCATTACTGATCTCGGTTATCCGTGAAATGGATGCATTACGATCATCTATTTCGTTGATGCATGCAAGTCTATGTCTTCGATTCCAATACCCTTTGCGTCGGTACAAGAGGTGAGGTTAAATTATTTTTGCCACACGTCATCCAAGGGTTGGCTGACAAAGAGTGTCTTTGTGTGGGGACCCCATCAGATAAGTTTCTTCCTTTTGAGATATATCTTTCTTTCTATAAAGTGTATGGTTTCGGTTCATTGTGGTCCGATTTTAAAGCATACTTTGACTTATGGGAGTCTCGAAAAGCTGAACCATCGGATTCATGTGCTACTCCACAGGTTGGAGGAGGCTCGTTGGCTCCACCACTTTGAGCACGGGTGGCTCCCACAACGAATAGTTTGTGGTCCCACGTGGTTCCTGGCTTCGTCAGCCATCCACCGCACTCTCACAGCGACACACTATTCGTTGCCCCATCTAAGACACGACTCGCCCTCCTTGCTCCGATCGATAGAACTTGACCACGAAGCAATGCGTCGTGTAATAAATCGTTCCGTACCAAATTTCTGCATACCCACTCGATGATTGACGCTGCTTTCGAGCGACGGTCGGCTGCTACACCGTCTGATCGGGAAGGGTTTGCTTCATGATTCGTGCAGGCTCTCCGCAACCGAAAGCTCGAAGGGGTGGGTTCATGTTAAAGGCCGATACTCGTGAGGGCACACCGGAACGAACCGCTTCGTGATCTACTACATATATCGTCGTCCAGGCGTACTCGCTCTTTCTGCTCTACTCTTCCTCTCTTATGGTTAGACGAGATGTGGCCACAGCCATCCACCGATGAAGACATGATCGCCGGATCGGAGATCTACGGGCGGCCGCTATACCGACGGAACAAGCCCGTCGGTGCGCCCACCGGAGCATCAGCACGCCACACCTCCCCCTCCGCCGTCCCCTTCTCCTGGGAGCGGCTGCCGGGCATCCCCAAGGCCCAGATCGCCATCGACGCCCGCTCGCCGGACCCCCTCCTCCCCCTCCCTCCCCCTCTCAGATCCGCCACCGCCGGCCCCCGCAAGAAGCGACCCATCGCGGGCCCACGCCCCGCCCCCGACCCCTTCGCCGCCGCGCTCGCCGTGTGCGCCAAGGCCCCGCGGGGCTCCACCATCGGGGAGCTATTAGCGGCGAGCGGGTCGGCCGCCGGTCGTCACCGGAGGGGGTCGGCGTGGTCCATCTCCGACCGGCTCGGGCTCCTCGGCCTCTACGCCTCGTGCAAGGCGACGTGCGCCGTCGCGGACTCATCCGTCTACGTCCCTCGGTCCGCCTCCTATAGGCCCTTGAGCCGGCGGTCAGCCTAACCACCACCACCCCAGGACGGTCCAAAGACGAGCAAGCATGGAATGTATCATACCATGTTCCCAAGAAAACTAATTGCTCTCGTATTGTATTCATCAATAAATATTGTTCTCATCATCCCCGTCACTCTTTTTTTTTGTTTTGACGAATCTAATGCAGTTTTTTTCCTCTCTTTGAGCTTTTTCCTAAAAGCAGCTCAAGACAAGGACACAGCACACATGAGATCAGATCAAGATCACCGAGTCCATGATTGATTATGTGCTGTTCTTTTGTTTGGTAGTCCACTTAGAACCCAATGCTCCTACTCACTAGTCATGATCTGAGGCGTGCTGGAGCAGTAGTTGGTGGTGGTAGTCACACCAATACAGTGTTGAGGTGATGGGTTGGATCATTAGATTATTCTGGGGGAGTTTGGGACACTTGAACAGATGGCACAGTTTGTTTTTGGTCGGTGAGCTTCTTCAGAGTAGAATGTGAAGGAAGCCATTAAGCAACAGTGTTACCTGAGCCACATCCACAAGATCATGATTTCTTTTTTTTGTGCTCTAATGTTGTAACTTGCAAAGATGAACGGGTCTTCTTCTCCCTGCAAATACAGAAAATAGAATGGTAGAGCCATTGCAGAATGAACACACAAGGACAGTTCTAACTTCTTGTTCCTGTGATGAGCATTTGAGCCTTGGAGAGCATGCCATACATGTACGAGATTGGGGGCATTCTTCTTAAGCAGCATGGTGAGGAAGCATGGTCAAGAATCATTATAATATCCTTAAGAGGACTTCAATGCAAAATCAGCATATCTTACAAACAATCTTGCCAAGAATCCATATGTTTTGAACGATCTCATGAACAATTATCCATATCACCATAAGTTGTACGAACAGTTGAGAATAAATAAGAGATTTTTGTTGGATTATTCAAATGTATTTTATATCTTATGAATAATTTTGTTGGATATATAAAGTAATTTCATAGTTTCATAAACAATTGATGAAAGTTTTTTCCTCGATAAATAAATAATTTTATAATTAACTTGTGTGTGCTTAAATTAAAATCTTTTTAAATTTTATTTAAATATTATTAAGTAATAAAAATTAAATAAAATATTTGTCTATTAACACATATATAGTCATTATCATTATATATTCATAATTTAATTACAATTCTATATTAAATATCAATATATTCAGAGTATTTTTTAATTATTCTACCTTTTTTCGTAATTCTAGTTACGAATAATTCGAAAAATAATGGTGAGCATTTATTATCACAATAAACAATATATAAGAACATAATGGGTAAAAATTTTTCAAGCATTTATGCCTATTCGAGCTAATTACATATTAACCCTTATAAATATCTCAATTCTTATATTTTTAAAAATTATATTTGGATCCTATACTTAAGAAAGTAAAACATAACATCCTAATTCTTGTACTTTCAAAAATTATATTTAGATCTTATGTTTATAAAAATAAAATATTTAACCTTATTTCTTCTCACGTCAACTTTACTAACAAAAATACTCACTGTCTTATTTTAATTTATCATTAAACTCGTATGATATTTTCATCGATAAAGTCCATGAGAAGAAACGAAACTAAATATTTTACTTTTATAAATATAAGAACCATAATATAATTTTTAAAATTATAAAACTCGTGATGCTAAGAGATAATTAATTATAAAAAATAATATAATTAACCCTCAAAATGTCTGGTCATTTGAGATCACATTGAAATAAAATAAAACTTATGAGAATTCTACATATTCACTCTCTAAAATCATTATATCAAACAAAACCAAAAAACAGACATTGAAGCCCAATTTATATCACAACTTTTATATTCATTATACCTAACCTTACACGCCAACTGAAAAGGCAACAAGAAATGTTCAATACACACTATTCATAAAGCTGAAATATTCCTGCTGACAATCCTACAACCCCATCTCAACTAAAATCAAAACATAAATCCAATCAATCAACCAATCAGATCATGTATATCTGTATGAATGCACACATTAAATCAACATTATCAAGTGAAAGAAGCATATAAATCTTTTGCTGTATCAGCATTTATGTTCGTCGATCGGATACGCAGCACGCTACATGGTCAGGGCAGATGGTTAATTAGCATGAGCAACCACTACAAAGATTGCAGCCTACAACAGATGTATAATTCAGGCCATTCATCCAACTCTGTAAAGGCCATTTTGAGTACAGATTACAGCTACACAACAGATCGTATGAGACAGAAAAAGAAAATGAACAAAGAAGAAAACTGCACAGTAACGTGGTTTCTCTTTCGGCCAATATAAGTTCTTCATTGCTTAACTGCAAAGACATCAAGAAACTCAATAACGTTTGGTCAGCCTCGGATCCTTATTCCATTGCTGGTTGTGCTTGGTGTCCTCTGGCATAACCCAAAAGAGTTGCCTTATCCAGTTGAGTAGACATTAAAGAGAGCAAGGCCCGTAGCTTCAGGCAATATAAACCCCATAAAAATTCAAAGAAACCATCTTAAGTTGCTGGTAGTGAATGGCAAACCTTGTTCCATATTCATACTGGTCAAATGCATTATAAGTCCTCATGACGACAAACACAGCAAATTTAGCAAAATGTCTGCCTCCAGATTGCTTCTCCAAATGATTCGAAGTATGAGCTATTTTCCGAGCAATGGTAGTCAGCTGAGTAAGACTATGAGCTTCACAGGCTCTTTCCACTTTGGGCATTCATAGCAGTAGCACAAGACAACTCTCATTAATGATAGACTGACAACGTTCCATGCTCTGACAAATCAATCCCCACTTGAACTGAAAAACTCGAGCAGGCTCTTGAAAGTATTATAACATATTTCCACAGAGAATAATGTGAGAGATATAAGTTTCCATGTCGGTTGGAGCATACTTTTTCAACGGGATGCAATCACACAGAACAATCAGGTTTCATCCGTGGATGTGCCAGAGTCATCTACGAAAAACTTGTGACCAGTAAGCTCTTCCAACCTATTCTCATTTAGGTTGAGAATCGCCAATCATGTCCATTGCAACCTACCCATCAAATGAGCTGCATTTTGCTTCCGAAGAATGATTAGTAATATCCTGTTCAATTCCATCGCCTTCAGAAAACAATCTGTTATCTTCTTCCAATATGTTTTTAGCTTCAGCTTCAGAAATCATATCAACCTTCTCAGATTCACCATCGTTGATAGGGACAGATTCTGCAAAATATCGATCATCTGTAGCACAAATAATACGAGAGCCAGAACAAGAATGTAAAGCAGTCGATTTGCTCACAACTGACAGAGAAGTAAATATCTCTTGTTCAGTATGTTCAGCTGAATCAAACTGGCTCTTCTTATCAATATCTAAGTTCGCTATTTTTCTACGGAAGGGTTCAGAAATATTAGCATCATTATCATTAGGCTTGGCTATTGAATTAAGGGTGTCATAGGATGATACTAATAAATCCTTCTGTTGCCAGTCATGTTCTTGTTCCATTTGACAAGTTACATCTGCTGTTGGGAGCAAAGCTTCATCATCTGAATCAGTTCTAGCAGTCCTGTCAGCCTGCACTTCAGTTGTAATATTGGTAACTTCATTAGAACCATCAGGATTTACAGATTGATAGCCTTTTAAGCACACATCGCTTTTTGATCCTGCAATGTCAGGGGATCTGTGTGTCAGACTCCAAGAAAAATTAAGGATGTGGACAAACCCTACTCTAGCTGAAGATAAATTATTAGCACAAGGGCATGAAGAAACCTAACAATAAACTGCATGTATACATGTTTTCACCTGATTCTTCAGTTGTCGGTTCTTCCAATTGCTTGATCAACAATGCTGTTCCAGGAAACAACATCAAGTTGACATGATTTAATTGCCTCCTTTCGACATCCTCGATAGGCTTAAAGCCAAAATGTGATGTCCATGTCTCAACAAGGATCGGTATAGCTGATATAACCAGCATCTTAACTCCAAAAGATTTCAGCATCTACGTCCAAAAAGCCATACAGTAGGTTGCTTTTAGTTTAGAGCAGATAAGAATATTCAAATCACGCACTGAGTAAGTGCATGTCATAGTACAAGGCCACAATGTTTCTTCTAAAATAACATTTTTTAAGACATCATATTGAAATTAAATTTAGGGAATGACCAAAAGCGAAAGAATGTAATGCTCAAGATAGTATATTCTTCATTCTCTTGTCATCCAACTGAAATAATACCAATTAGAAAGTTATCAGTGGCATTGTAAAAGATACACTGAGTTCAAACTTGAATGAGTTCTTTGTCAAAATGAAGTTGTACATTATTCCTTCAAATATTTGTCACTAGACAACGAAGGAATTTTTTTTCAGTTTATTTGAATGGCCTCATTATAATCAGAAAGTAAAAAAAGGAAATATATAGCATGAAGACAACTTAGAAACATCTTTTCAGAAAATTAAGGTTCGACTAAAGCACTTCTATGTGGGACCATGAGTACCTTTTCAATTGCATCAATGAGCCGTCTGCACATTCCTTGTCGACGATACTCGCTGCAAGTTGCGATCAGAGGCATCTCAGCTACTGTAACTCCATGTATTCTAGTAAGACAAAAAAGAACCATCAAGCACATTAGTAGTTATATTCCTGCAGAAACTTTTTGCATTCTTCTCAAAGATGACCATACTAAATGTAGCTAATAATCACAATCTACAAGAAAATGTCTTTAAAGAAGCAAAACTATTAGCTACACTCTGCAAGGAGGAAATGTCTTGAAAGAAGCATAACTGCCTTTAGCATAGGGTGAAAGAAAGTGGTGAATGTTGAAAATGATCTCCACACATAATTAGATATCTCTCCTCCAATTTTCTAATAGATGTTGCCTCCAAAAAACACAACAGTAGGTATCAATAACATATCATTTACTATTCCTAGACATGGGGTTAGCACAATATATCACCTGTGGAAGTCAAACTAATTAAGCAAAAGATCAACACACACTTGCTTAAGTTGCTTCATAGTTTACAAATTTTGGTAGGATAAAACAAGAATATTTAAGGATCAATTGGTCTGACACTAGGAATACAAAAGTATCTTTGGATGATTTCCCGGGAAAAACCCCAAGTTCTGGGTTTTTCCCAGATAACGCCCCTCATTCCAAAATACCCAAAGAGAGCCCTATTTTCTAAAATGATAAAAATCCCTCATTGACAACTAGCAGGTTTAGTTTTCAAGTTTTCCACCAAAATTCAGCTCGACTAAACCATTTAAACCAGTTTGGTATTAAATTGAACCAGTTACAGTGTTTTCGGATAAGTTGCAGTATTTTTGGTTCAACCAAACCAGTTATCATGTTTTCTCATTCCTGAAATAAAAACATTGTAACCCCATTCCAAAAAATATAAATCAATATTAATTAATTTAAATTCTCATAAACATCAATTATTAACCTTATTATAAGTATTAAGTTTCACATAATATTTTATTTGAGAGACAAGCCTTAAAATAAAAATGGCAAGTCCTTATTTTTTTACATAATTTTAAATTTAAGCATATAATTTTTAAAAGATCTTATAATATTTATTTTATTTATAAAAAGAATGATAATATAAAAAGCATTCAAAGGGTTTTTGTCAGTTAACTAAAACATTATTACAATAATAAAAAACACTGTAACTTAGTTTCAATTAATTATATTTTCTTATAACAATAAATATCAACTTTACTATAGGTTTAGAGGTACTATAAAATTATTAATATGAAAATTTGAATGATTTTGAATGAAAATTGTGAAGGTCTCGATATATTTCAAATGATAAAAGTTCTTATTTTTTCCACTTTGTCTTGAATTTTAGGTTTATAAAAACATTATAGTTTTTAATAATAATTTATTATGAAAGAATGATAACAAAAAAAAAAGAGATATTATTCAGTTAGAGTGATTTTTAATGGAATTACATTATTTTTGGTTCAGTAATAAAAACAAAAAACTCTGTTAATAAAAGATACTGTAACTCTAGACAAATTGGAGTTTGGAGTTTGGTTAGAAATCATTTTCAAGGGTATTTTGGTCTTTTTATAAAGAGAAGGAGCTCTCTTTGGAAAACATAGAAACTAGTGGTGTTATCCATGAAAAACTCACCACTGAGGTTTTTCCCGAGAAATCACCCCAAATCTTATGCTGTGTTAGTTTTGCCAAAGGAAATTGTTCAGTGGTTGTTCAATGCCACCCTGTCACGATCAATAAATCAATTAAGATGTTTTGTTCTCCCACTTCTGATGTGGGGACTAACTTAGGGTGTTGCACCACTCTGACCAGATCATGCAGTGTTACACAACCGACTGATTAAATCAAACCAAACCAAGAAATTTGATTCTGTCCAGTTTTGGTGTTAAACAATAGCTGGCCTGGTTTCAGTTTAGCAGACCTGAAATCAAATGGTTTGGTTTAATTCACATGTCAAGCTCTAAGAAAAGTTCAAGTGGTTTACCGGACTGAAATGAAACCTCTACCAGCCTGCCTTCCCACACTCTTCCGAAGAATGCTGGTTTGGTTGGTGGAGCCCTCACGTTCAATCTAAGAGTGAACCTTTTGCATGATGGGTCAGCAAGGAAATGGAGAGATGTGGTAGAAAAATTGGGTTCTGGTAGAGAGTGGGGAGTGAAAACACCAAACGGACCATAGTGAATAAGCCCTTGTGGACATCTAACCCATGCCTAATGTTCACTTAAGCCTCAACTTATTTTCCTCAGCATATAGTTTCATCGCCCAGCTCAACAACGGCAACAAGCTGTAATGTTTCTGTTACTTGGGTAGGCTACATAGATCTCTTCCTATCGTTGAGCTCTATACCAGACAATACCTCTAATAAAACCAAGAACAATCAAATCTCTTCTAATTGTTTCTTGTATAGTCACGTTAGGTCTTTGTGTACCTAATTTTAATTGATTATCTCATCTAACCACGGTTGTTATAGGAAAAGATATTCATAGAATCTTGATGATTGGTATCACAATAGGGCATGGACACGGGCGGGCTACATGGGGAGGAGGGGAGAGAGAGAGAGAGAGAGAGAGAGAGAGAGAGGCATGTGCAATGTGGTGAGTGAATATGGTTATTTGGGTCTTAGAAAAAAATAAAGTTGTTAAATTGAAAAGAGAGAACCGAACTTACCATTTGGTTCACATGGCTTCCTGGGCCTATTTCAAAAGTGGACTAAACTGTCACAAACAGTCCATAGGGAAGGTGTTCGATATAATGTCCATGATGTTTGGTTTGTTCATGACTTAGGCAGCATACAAGGAAGTTGCAATAGGCTTAACAATCTCATTTTGGTTGGGTTTTGAGCCGTTTTTGGCTTGTAAATGTAGCTTGTGTGCGATTATCATGCAGATGTAAAACTATCCAAAAACATAGCCTCTAGCATACAATTTGCAGTGTTTTTTGTGAAAACATCAGCCACTTCCTAGAATTGCATGATTGGCACAGAGCTAGATGGACCGCCAAGTAGTATCTTAGGTTGGTCCATTGCACGGTTTCACAATAATGTCGCATGGGCACTTGTTCATAGAGACGTTTGTGCATGGTGGACTGCTTTGGACTCTTTGTTGCATGGCCGTTCAGAACTTGCGAAGTCAATCCAAGTTTTTACAAATTATTTGCTTGCGGAATCCCAAGTAAAAAACTTCCACTAACCCATTTTATCTTTTTACAAGTCTTTAAGGAACTCTGCAAGGTTAAGAGAAGGTTAACCCTTTATGAACATACACGCAAGAGAGTCGCACGACTTAGAAAAAACCAGCAAAGTTTGCGAATGATGATATCGGAGTAGGACAAGCACACGAAAAATGCTTGGCATACAAACATACAGACCTAACAACGCTGTGAAGAGGATAACCAACACACATGAGTGTTTGAGGGAAATGGGTGTAGAGACGTAACAAAGGAGTTGCTCAGAGGTTCAAGCATTGAAGATTGATATTCAAAGGAATTGCCAATACTTCACACGAGAGGCATCATGAGGACGAACCAGCTAGGAAGAACATACAACACATAAATATTGAGATGGCTAAGTTCAAGCTGCAACTTAATGTTGACAACCTAGCCTGATGGTGCTCAATGCAAGCAGGAGTGCTTGGCAAAAGATGAGACATGCAAGTAAGGATGGATTACTCGACGATCGAAAGAGTTTATGCAAGGCTCACAGAGGCAAGGGAAATTGTCAACTCGAAAAATTCAGTACCTCATGCAATGGATTGTATATGGACGACGGTCTATCTGTGGCCATCCCAAGGCAATTGAAATTTGACGCCTTGGAGTGTAGAAACTTTCTTTTCGGCATGGTGGAATTGGATACATCCGTGAGAAATTAAATTGTGCAAGGGTTTTGTTAGGCCTTGTGGGGTATAGTGGGGGTTGCATCAGTAAAGCATCATGGTCTAACAAATGCATTATTAAGGACAAGGCCTCAAAACTTCAGATTCCACGAGACGATGCTCATTAAAGCTCTAATAAGCATCCATCTAGTTCAATCAGCGCAAGGCATTCAGGGTCGTGTACTGGTTTGCTGGTGGACCAATACATACCTCCCGTTGTTTCTTAACATCCACCTCATCAAGGGCCCATGCATAGACATGATTAAGATAATCATCTTGACAACAGCAAGTCTGTCACACCATAAATGATCCAATAAACATTAAAATTTACATCATTTGTAATTGCTTACCACACACTTCTTTGACCTATATATACCTCTGAATTAAGGATCCCACTGTATTTTCTATTTTTCCAGATATATTAAGCAGCAAAAGAAAGAAAGAACTGAGTCATTACCTAAGACAATAACACTGCAAGTATCACTAGTGGTGTAGAACTAGAAAATACAGCCTCTCCACAGCTCACCTATCTGAGACATGTTCACTGGTAAAATTGGTTGACCATTCATTTTTAAATCAAATCAGAATCCAACTGTTTATTCTCCATATCTAACGATTCTAACTTCTTCAAAACAAGACTACATACATACTCCAATCTCCAAGCACATAAAGAGGTATATGCCAAGTAATTAAAAACTTAATTATGAACATGAAATGTAGGTGTCACCTGTCTATCATGCATAATTGCACGTTCATATGCATGTAATGAATGAAGTTATCCTAGATATCTCAGTTGAATTCAAAATAAAACAACTACTAAAAAAAATAGATATTGAAGAAATTATGTTCTGTCAAGCATGACTACCTGATCGATGCTACAGATATCACTTCATCACTCTTCTCCAAGACCACGGTGTAAAATCCTTGGTAGTTTAAGCGGGTGAAATTAGACCTGCAAGTGAAAGATCTGAGGTCACAAGATTCAAGAGATGAAAATTAATTAAAAGATCTACTGAATGTAACTAAGTCAGCTTTTCATGTAATACTCGGGGAATTAAACAATCAATGGTGGCAGCCAAATAAAAAAAAAAGAAGAAAGCATTGATCATCTTCAAGGAGCTGAAAGAAGCCTATAACAATTGTTGCAGGGAAAAAAACACAATTCATAAGCTTGGTTCTAGTGAATTATATAGGTGTCATGAACATGCACCTGCAGGAGTCTAGAGTTCTGTTGTTATTCAGCAGGAACTAGTACGAGTAGTCAGTCAGCAGCATATATTAAATTACATCAGAGCAACTCCACTAGAAATGAACTCAGTCCGAGTGTTTCAGCATCTCAGATTACCTTGATAGCAAAAGGACCACTAGAATATTATAACCCCACTACAAGTCCCTTGAAAAAGGCATGACTATGGACATTTATATCTTATATTACATATTCACTTTACTAGTCCAACCAAAAAAGGGACGCAAACTGGGTGATTTTGTCAAGTCTGCTCTGGACCAACCATCAGGTTTTAATTAATATTACTGGGAATACCAGGCAGTAAGCCTATGGCCCAATAGCCATATCATCATTTCTTCCTAGCTGACAGCCTTTTTAAAACATTTATTCCCTTTTTTTCCCGCCCATCCATCTCTCCCCCTCTCTCATTGCTCTTCTCTCTAGTTTTCTCGTTGCTATGCTGAATCACTGTCACCACTACACTGCCTCACCATCATGCCTTGCCTCCTCTTCTCTCCCTCTTTGTTTGGTCCATGTCAGATCAGTATGCAACATATCATTTGTTGGTACGTGGATACATACCAGACCCATATTGATACAACCAGCAATTGGTATGGGTCCAGTATTGAGATTTTAAACCTTGATAAAAAATACAAATATTAGAGAAGTAAAGCATGAACTTGCTGCATTAATGTCCATTAAAATTGCAGAAAATGGAACATGAGGCACTTCAACAGGTTACTGAAAATCAAGAAGAAAAGCCAAAAACTTCACCCCCGATTGTATAGAACATGTGGAATCATGTCTATGTGTGTTCTTGGATCCACCATAGGAAGAAAGCATTCCTCCATAATACTCAAGGCAATAGCTAACTTTGTGTTGCATTCTGCCATTAGTGCAATTTTTTGTGTTGAGTTAATTTTTTGATCATCATGATTGCATCTCAAAATAGTCCAGGAAAATCCATCAGCAAGACAGTTCAATATTCCAACATGAGAACGCAGACCTAAGTAGACCTGCTAACACCAGAAAAATAAAATGTGAAAAAGAGAATGAACAAGGAAAAAGAAACAAATAGTAGTATCTAAAGAAAATTAACAGTTACGAATTATTTGTAAGCTCATCAAAAGCAACACTACCACCTGTCTCCTAAAGTAGAATCATTCATGGTTTCAACATACATGCTCAGGGACATTGATCAGCATTAGCACACATGACACCTAAGAACTTGAAAAAACACTCATCTTAGCCTAGTAGCAATAGTACATGTTTTGCATGGATCAAGGCAAGAGCGTAGGACTATGACCAAACACAGCTAATATGATGTCAGGCTTTCTGAAAATTTTAAGTGTTGCTCTTGGAGCATTACCACTTTAGCTAGTTTTAATACTGCTTGAGCAACACCCTGGTTAGTATGACCTATTTGCCTTGTAGAATAATATTAATCCACAAGGAAAGGAAAAGTGAAAAAAAGAGACACAGAATAGGCATGTTTTTGCTATTTGACATGCATTTTCAAAATACATCCCGTCCTGTGACCTATCCAGGAACACTTGTCTTGCTTCTTTGGAGAACTTAAAGAAGGAAACTAACAAGCTTCCTTCAAGATGAATGTTTAATTTTTGTCAGGTGCATGTGCACATTGGCTTCTGTCACTATTTATCATCAATATATAACTGGTAAACTTAATGACATAAAGTGAACATCATCATATGGTAGGTAGTTGGATGTCACCAGAAGTTGACTCATACATATTAACCTCCACAAAAGATATGTATGGAAACTCCCTTAGAAATATGCTAGAATTCAGGAAAAGGTTTTCCAAGCCAAGCATCAATGCCAACTTTAGAAAACAAAGACACATGCAAGTATCATACTATCATGGGATAGGGAAAAATGTTCTTTCACATATGGAAGAATTAATTTTCAAGAAAACAAATACATAAATATTTTCCTTTTCGATTTCATTTACTATACACATGGTCAATTTTATCAATCTAGTTATTAGAAAAAAAATTTAGAATGACCCATTATAGGGAAGATGAACAGATCTTTCTCCAGATGTATCAAAATAAATTCACAATAATCAGTTACCAAAAACAAAGACACATGCAAGTATCATACTATCATGGGATAGGGAAAAATGTTCATTCACATATGGAAGAATTAATTTTCAAGAAAACAAATACATAAATATTTTCCTTTTCGATTTCATTTGCTACACACATGGTCAATTTTATCAATCTAGTTATTAGAAAAAAAAAATTAGAATGACCCATTATAAGGAAGATGAACAGATCTTTCTCCAGATGTATCAAAATAAATTCACAATAATCAGTTACCAAAAATATCTCAACAAGAAGTAAATCATACCTCTTTGCACTTTTTCCCACAAAACCATGTACCGGATTCTACTTCCCCAGAGCCCAGATTTCTTTTCTTTACGCATGTACCATGATCTGGTAATGACATCAAACATATTTAAAATTTATAAATTGAAGGTGTATTATGCATAAAACACTAGATATAAGTCTCGGGTACTCCAACTTAATTTATGGTTTTGTCCTATAACAAGCAATCACATTGCATGATGAAATATAATAGATATGGAATAAGCTAAGGATGGGAAAATTTTACATTTATGTTCACATTGTGAGCATTCAAGCACAGCAAAAGAACTTGATGTGGTTGCATCAACAACATCTCCACAGCTCTTACAAATGCAATTGTGGCAATACCAGCTGCCTTCTGGAAGAACCTGAATGGAAATAGAATGAGGAGACTAAATCAATTTATCATGTTAAATATTTCCCTGAAAAGCCATGTATATAATTAATAAATGAACTCATCCTTAAATTAACCAAGAAATAATCACTTCACAGTAAACGTGTTTTACTTATACATGACATATATGAAGAACTACTGACAGAAACAAGATAATAACAAATCTAATTTAGAAATATGGAACCCATTGATCTGACTGCTATTGTTCCAATAAACCAACTTAAACAATAATCTTCATTGAGAACAAGAAATGCCTTGGTTGACTAGATCCAAAAGAATCCTAAACATGACTGAAAAATACATCTTTTGCATACAAGCATAAACAGCTAAAGGGTGTCTCTGGGACAATGGTAATAAGGAGTCTGCAGAATTTCACCCAAAAGCAAGTAGATATCAAATTATTAACTACTGAACACTAAGATCAAACTTGCTATAAGTAAGATTCAATAGCTAGTACAAGGCCAAATTGAATTTAAATAAGACCATTAATTCTCCATCTTATAAAAGACAGCATGCTCAGATTGTCCCCCTCACAGCAATGTTGAAAGCTCTACTTCCTGAAGAAATTAGGCAAGAGGAAATAGAAGCACTCATTTCGCTGGAAAAGAAATGCAGGAAATATCACAAGACAATGGAGACAAGGCAACAATTTTTATAGCTCTACCCAAAGAGGGTATCCTACAGAACAGGACCTAATGTCCACTAGCTTCTCTCACACTAAAATGGATGCTAAACATACAGTAGCTCAAAAGTGCACTAATATTGACCCAAATACTCGTAACTGTCACAAAAAATAATTGATCATTATGGTATGATATGTAGTTTCTCTCACATTAAAATGGATGCTAAACATACAGTAGCTCAAAAGTGCACTAATATTGACTCAACTACTGTTACAAAAAATGACTGATCATTCTAGTATCCCAATGACAAACTTAAGTGGAATTCAGCATCATTGATCACGAAAACTACATTACTAATGATGCTTGTCTAACATCTATGAAGAACAAAGTTATACATAGAGATACAACAGGATCTTATACACAGACCTGCATGTTCTACAAGATGAAGTCATGTTGTTATATCTCAAGTCCAATGTTGGAAGTGGACTAAGACTAAAATTAACTTATAAGAGTATGATGGGTGTATTATTGTTAACTTTAGCTTAAACATTTTTAACCAGTAGTTTCAGCTCAACAAAGTTAACAGGTCAGTTATCTCATCAAGTCGGGTTGTGACATTTGGTATCAAAGTCAACCTAGTATTGAAGCATGGTGAAGGGCTCGAGTAACAAAGAACTATCAGTAGACGGGGTAAGACGACACGTCACAACGTGAAACCATCACTGGATTATACCTCACATGCACCATGCTGGGATTTTATCTAGGCTATGTCAGGCCTTTACGATGATGCCAAACCCTTTGGTGAGGGAGACTGTAACACTCTGATTAGTCTCACATCGGAAGTTGACTAAGACTATGATTAGCTTATAAAGATATAATGAGTGTACTATTATTAACTTCAGCTTAAGCATTTTGAACCGGTAGTTCAGGCTCAACGAAACAGGTCAATTATCCCATCAAGTTGAGTCAGCCAGATTGTGACACGCCATGCAAGACATATAATTTCCTTAAAAAATACATAAATTGTAATTGCTGGAAAGCAAGAATAAATAGTCTCCATACATCCCCAACCTATCAACAAAATCAAGAAATGTTCCATGAAAGAATATTCTCCAATTACATCTATAAGTTTGGTTGTATATCAATAATGTTTTCCTTCAAAAGGTTACCTTTTCTCTTTGACCAGCAGCTAGTAGTTACTGTGATGCAATTTCTTAAAAGTAGACACAAAAAAGAAACAGAAATACTCTGATGATGATCAAGTCTTTTGATGGAATAATTAAAGGTTAAATTGATGATAGTACCTAATTCAATTAAGATGGATAGATTAAGGTGAGAGGAGATGGGGAAGTTACACATGGATGTTTTCACATGTTAGTAGGCATAAAAAGGAGGATCTTGTTGCAACTTCTTTTCCTTCTCTTTAGATTTATTATCATAAATAATTTATGGATTTTACACAATAGAGAAACATTTTGCAGCAGAACATGTGGTTTCCACTGGTTCTTTTTCTTTCACTAAGTTTCATTTAGCAAGTGCAAATATGCCAAAGAGTAGTACTATATTTAATCTATACTCTGTCAGTGACACACATAACACATGAATTTATTACTGCATGAATAGTTTCCAAAAGCATTTACAAACTTCCATATTGACATTGGGACTAACTAGGGTTAAAAAGGCCTAGATGAGCTATATGTCTTGTTTATATTTAATCTAATAAAAAGATTCATAACCATCAAAGTTTTTCAACTACTGATATGCCCCTCTATTAAATTATATGAGCTTCCATAGTTACATTTCACTTGTTTCAACCATCTCCTATCCATACAGAAAAGAATTGTGTAAATATTATATATATGTGGCATCCAAAATGGTATACTTGGTGGTATAGCATTGGAGACATCCTGCACTCACACATTCATTGTGTGCCCTTATTTTCAAGAAAAATTACTTAAAGCATGACAGTTTATATTTGGAAGTGAAGCTTGATTGCCACCAACTCAGATAAATTATAATGAACATGGTCATAAAAAAATGCAAGCAAAGAAAAAAATAGCAGGATACTTTTTTCTAATTAAAGGCACACAAACATTCTGAAAAAGCAAATGGCCAGATTGACAAAAATAGCAGACTTCTTAAGATCAAGGTATGTGCAAAACTGGAAAAATAATAATATTGCATAACCAAATCTCATGTTCAAAGAAAAGCAAGCAAACAAAATTAACTACCTGAATGGTCAAGCAGGTTTGATGATAAGTAGAGGGACAATTGTCACAACATATTAGCTCACCACCATCTATACAAAGTCCACAAGTATCATCATTTTGATCCACCTCCTCAACTCTCATATCTCTCTTGCGGCCTTTTCTTGCCTTGTAATCAGCAGACCAAGCCTGAAGTTGACATAAGGTGTATGATCTACCCGACTGCAGGAAAAGATTCGAAGATGGTTTTTGGAACTTTGAACCAGAATGAGCCTTGAATGCAGATACAGAGAATATTTCCATGCAGCATTTACACAAAATTCCGTTTCTGGTAATCCACCCATCCTTGACCAAAGCATTGTTTTTTGGATTCCTATACTGTAGAACATCTTTAAGGGATAAAACACCCCTATCAATCAACCAGCACAACACTGATCTTGCTCCCAAATTAATTCCCTTCCCATCTTTGGACAGTCCACCTTTTCCAGGTGTTCGCAATAGCAACTTACAACCTCCTTTTTGACTTTCATGTTTCTTTAATATTTTTGGTCTTGAAACACCTAGCTTGGGGCCTTTTTTGTCATTACAGGAGATGTAATCTTTGTTTTTAATAATAGCAGCAATTAGAAGGTCATCATCATTAATACGGAATCCACGTGGTCTCTTCCACTTTCTTTTCTTACAAGCTTCAGGTACCTTTGGCTTGGAAAGCTTTTTGTTTTCTTCAGTTGGATTATCAGAACATAAAACTTCGGCATTTATGGTCTTGCCACCCGTAGAAGTATTGCCATCATCTGGTGCAACAACTGAATCATCAAAAACAGTACACTTGTGGGCCTTATTTAACAAGGAAGGCAAATTTGGTGGGGGAAGCACTTGGGAACTCAAACCCTTTGCATTGCAACTGTTCCTTTTGAGGAATGGCATGTGTTCTTCATCTATAACAGCAGGTATCGATTTACTTGCTTCTTTATTCACCAAAGACATGGCAAATTTTCCTTTCCTGCCCTTCAGGTGCTGCCTGGGAGCTTTGGATTCTGATTTGACCATCTTTTTCTTAACATTTGAACAATCTTCTACTGTTGCACACGTGTTCTCTTTCATGCACCCTAAAGTTGACTCAAATGCAAGTGTCTGGGAATCTTCCTGATTGCACTGGGTTTCAGTATAATCATTACTTCTGTCATCAAAACGGAAATTTAAAGCCTCCATGGACTTCTCATCGTTTGTGCCATCTACTTTTGATGCTCTAATTTCAGATATCTTCTTGGACTTCTTATGTACCTTTTTACCCGAATCACTTACTTGGTTCACTGAAAAATTCTGATCCTTAGATTCAGAAGCCTTGATGGCCACCTTTTCAGTTATAATATCACTGTGAATGTTAGAGGCAAGAAGCCC
Organism: Musa acuminata AAA Group; assembly: GCF_036884655.1. Lineage (NCBI taxonomy): Eukaryota > Viridiplantae > Streptophyta > Magnoliopsida > Zingiberales > Musaceae > Musa > Musa acuminata. Next base: position 25,190,778 of record NC_088359.1, on the reverse strand, counting down.
ATCTTCACAGCCTGGAATCAAATCTGAAGGTTGTGTTGCCAATCTTTCATCAACTACCACTATTATGTTGGCCGTATTCTCATGACTAAGCAGATCTAGCCTATCACAGTGAACAGACTTTGTTAAATGCTTACCATATACTCTCCGTTTCGCAGAAATCACTGTTCTTTGTTGTCTTGCCTCTTTAAAACCTTTTCGGTTTGGTTTGCAATCGCATGGTCCATTACCAACAAGGTGTTCAGCATTAGAACTGGATGGAACATTACTTTCTTGAAGAAATAAGGATTTATCAGTGGAAGCAGATTTGCAAGCATTTGAGTCATCAGTTGGTGATGTTTTTAAAAAAGGAGCAAGGGCATCGGTTGGTAATGTTTCTAAAACAGGTGCAAGGGAATCTTGAGCTAAAAGACCATCGATAGGATTGGAGAATGAATCTTTCACTGCAAAAGAAGTGTCAGCACCATTTACTGCATAGTTTGGACTGGATGAATCCTCACAACTTACGTGATGTGAGCATTTGGTACCATGCAAGCCATTTCCTGAGCATGCAGCCAGACTTTTAACGTTCTTTCCTTGTGTTCCAGCAGAGCATGAAAATTTTCGTTTTTGTTGCTTAGGTCGGCTGCTGTTTTGCAAATCATGGCAATTATGTATTCTCTGCTGGTTTCTGGAAACTTCAGTTACTCCAAACTCATGATCAAGCTGACTAGCTGGCAGAACATTATAATTCAAATAACTTCCTGAATTTGAATCCAGCGTTGCCAGTTTAATGACTCTATCTTTGCTCTCACCTGCCAAGATGGTATTACCATCCTCACTCAGAATGAAAGTAGCACTACTCACAGCCTTGAGAGACTTTCCTTCTCGCAGAACACCAACCTTCCTATTGATGCAGACCACAGCAACAAATGGATCAAGAAGCTGCCATCTTTTCAAAAGAGAAATGGAAATTTTAGTGGACTGAGTATTCTCCTCAACGTAGAACAGCGTGTCTGTCAAATCACTCCAAAATCTATCGATATTTGTCCACTCCCTCCCATTATCTTCCAGTTCAGAGTCCATTGCACTGGAATAGAGTCTCCGACCACAAGCCTTCCAAGCTTGAGATAGTGATGTAACAACAAGTTTTTCTTTAGGTGCTATATAGTAGGAAGCCAATTTGGTTCTGTCACTTCTCACACGAGGCTCAATTTTCCAGCCTGCATCAGTAAGAAGGCGATTTGTATGCAAACGAAGACGTTCAGGAAGTTCTCTAATCAATGCCCTCTTGGATGCAACATCAGTTGAGCCGGAGTTCAGAATGCTGGACTCTTCTACAATATGTTTCATGTGTATGGGCACCCCTGGTGTCTCTGCAGGAGCAGCTGCTGCATTTACTACCAGAAGCCCAGAAGCAAAGCTCTCTTGAGAAACAGGTGAAGTAACAGATTTAGCTTCAATAATTATCTTATCGTCTCTTATATCCTGGCTTTTGCATTCAATATCCAAAGCATTACCATCATCCATATCATCACTACCATCAATTTCTTTATTTGTTTTGGAGAGATAGCAACTAGATAAGATATCATGAGAACAAGTTTCTATTACAAGACATGGTGATTGTTGTTGACGCTGCATTAGCATGCTTGAAGAATTTTGTAACCGATCCAGGTCAAGCAGATCATCACCGGTGACTGACAGACTGTAGCTTTGCATAACGCTCTTATGATTTTGTTGCTCGATAGATGATACTTTCATGCACTTGATGTCAGCATCATAAGGATCTGCAACACCACAACAGGAAGAGATATCCGCAAAGCATCTGGAACCGCTAACCTGTCTCGCATAAACACAAGCAGGCTGGGAAGCTTCGCCAGATGAATCTTTGGTGGAAAAAGAACTAGTCAGAACTGAGCTCTCACAATTCGAAGATTCAACCAATTTTGATTGGCTGCCTTCATCTTTTTGGAGATCCATGGTGTTCAAAGCAATGTTATGATTACTTGCTGTGTCAACACTAGTTACACTAAAAACCTCCATAAATATGTGATGTTCTTGTTTTGAGCCATCAAACCCATCTCTGTCCATCCTATCCATTCCTTGACCAAACAACATTCTCATCATCTTGTCTTCCTTAAATCTCTGCTCATCTGTCAATTTTTGCTCTGACATCTTCCTGGAAGCTGCTTTTGCCGGACAGAGTATCTCAGCACGTAAAGGAAAACCAATAGTAATGCAATATTGTTGACTAGACTTTCAAATATCTGGAATGAAACCTCCGTTTTATTCCATACTACTCGTTGCAGAAACAAGTAGCAGAGGAGAAAGAGGCTTCGATAGGATAACAAAACGCCTCAAACTCCAAACTTGACAAGTTAATGAAAAGCCCCAATTAGAACAGAGAAAAGGTCAGATTTCCTTCCCACTGACACAGGCAGGAAACAAATTCCACCCCAGACTTCCTGGAAGAAACCCACAAATGTTAAAAAGGAAAATGCCCAGCAAACAAAAAGATGGATCGAGATATTTCGAACCTTCACCCGACCTTTGCCCTGCTAGGGAAAACTCTGGGCTCCGAAATCCTAAATCCTAGCAAATCCATACTCAGAGAGCATAAAACGACTCAAAAGTGGAATTTTGTCTCCCGGAAAGAGAACTACAAACCTGCGACAAGCATCCCCGCAAAATTCCCAAGAAACTTCCACCAAAGAAGCCACCAAACAAAATAGAAAAAATCACCACTCCAGCCACTTCCACGCCCAAGATCCCATTTTTTGATGGCCTTACGCCCCAATCTTCTTCCCTATGTGCCTCAAAGCCTAGCAAGCACCAAATCCACGGCGGAGAACAGAAAAATCCAAATTTTCGGTTGAAGAAACCCCACAAATCAAGAAATGCACCCAAGGAACGGAAGAGGGGCCAAAGAACTCATCTTCTGCGGAGAATAGGGCAAGAGATTCGGTTTCTCCTGTGCCCGCTTACGGCCGCTCTTCTCCTTCGGGTTCCTCGGCTTCGCAAAGGGGCACCACGCCCTCTCCAGATGCTATTAAACAGGAGATCGGCTTGGTGTTCGGCTCTCTCTCTCTCTCTCCCCTCGCCCCCCCGCCCCACCTCTCGGCTTCGTTGGTCTCTGGGCAAAGCGAGTGGGAAAAGCGAGCGCCTTTGTCCCTTTTCTAACCCCACCTCCTCGCACCCAACTCGCTTGTAAGAATGGGAACCGAGCCCGTGGCTGCTGTAGCAATAGAACGCCACAAGGCCCAGTTCCATTTAACTATCTTTTTAAGGAAGAAGAACATGGCAAGATCGCACTGTAGCCGTAATTTAGCTTAAAAGAACACCAATCATGTCCTTGGAGACGGGATGAGATGGGGTCAATGGTGGTCATGTCATCTTTCCTTTCCGCTTCTCATGATGTTACATTAGTTCAGCCACATTTTGACTTTTAGATTTCCGACTATTAACGATCTTAATTGTTATCTTGCTCATCATCAGACTGCATGAAGCATGAGATCGTCATTTGTGATGGATGGGGTATTGTTATTGTCGCATTTCTGTATTTTGAGTCATCAAAAAACCTATTTTACATATTTATTATCTTAGAAATTTGAAAATAAAGAATATATGTCCTTAATTACCTAATTTGAACTAAAAAGGATATATAAATATATCTAAAATATTCTTAATTTTAGAATTTTAGTTACAAATATATATATATATATATATATAGAAATCTCTAATTTTGCAGGAATATACTATATATTACATTTAATTTGGCCACGTTGGCAGTGATGGAATTGGGGACTGATGGCAATATTTCATTCTTTTTGTGTCACGACAATATCATCAGAGATAGATTACCCCAATGGAGAAAATGTTTCGTCAGCCAATCCAAAATTAGATAAATTTACGGCATTTAAATATTAAGCATTTGTCTTCGTGACTGCAAATTTATGTGTCACAAACACCCATTCACTGCTTCAACATATGTTCAAAATTATTCAGATTTTGAGCATCCATGGAAGTCTAGAAAAGCAGTGAAGATTGTGATGTAGATGAAGATTTCCAGTTGCAGACTTGCTAATCTCATCATGAGTTGACTTCCAGCTACAAAATTGATAGATAGATAGATAGATAGATAGATAGATAGATATATAGGTTGGTCATCGAAAACACGGTTAATGAGCTACAATTTGATGAGGAAGATTCTCGGTGAAGATAAGAAGCCACAGTGAGAGGAGAGAGAGAGATTCCATATGCAGAGGTTTCATCTTCCCAGTACATATATGTGCTTTGCCTTTGCCTTTGCCCTTGCTTAGTTCATGGTGCAAACATCAGATGCCTGCTCTGGGACCTGTCAGCTTCCCAAAAGCTCCAGTTTGTCCTCAAAAAACTGTCCATGTCTTTCACGATCTGTGAGAGACTTTGCCTGCCAGCATGCAGTGTCATGAACCCAGTAAACCTGGTGCTACTGTAAAGATGGCCATTTGATTGGATGTTTTAGCTTTTGTTAGCTAGATTACATGAGACAAGCATAGTAAATTATCAGTTCTAAGTTGGAGCAGCCATCAAAATTATTACTTCACCAATCATCAGTTTCCTACCCTTTTTTGTGGATTAGGGTTTGGATAGTGTCTGTCATCTTGAAAAGGCTCAACACTGAGAACCATGTAAAAAATGATTATTTATAACCATCAAAAAAAGCTCTCGACCAAAACGGACAATGTTGTGATCAGCAACATTACTCGGAACTTTGTGCGCAGTTCCATCCATGATTTCCAACTTCACTGGACCTAAATTGCATGCCAAGCCAAATCCAACGATGAATGAACACGATTGAGTTTTGGGACAAATATGAGTTGGTCGGTCTTCATCTGAGTTGCAGCCCGCAAAGAAAAGTATCAACCTGAACTAAAACCTTGTTTTGTTGATTCCTGGTGGATCATCCAACATTAGATTCTCAGGAATCAAATATGATTTCTACCATAGCAGACGCTGAAGGCCATTCATTTAAGTAAGCTATATCATTATTGATCATGTTATGGTACCAGATGTTCTTAAACCAAAGGAAATATTAACGAATCTTATACTTTTGCAGCCAATTTACAAGGAACATGAAGAACCAACATCACATTAAAACTTCCACGAAAATTAAAGCACGGTGTCTTCTACACTCACGATCAGCTTATTCTTGCATGGAAAGAAGAAGAAGAAGAACAGGAAGACGACGAGAAGAAAACATGAGATATCCAAGTGGTCGTTGGTAGAGAGAGCGAGAACTGCTACTGTGATTGCATTAATTGCTAGTGCGGTGGCTTCCTTGACAGCTTAGTCCTCCGGAGTTGGGCTCCTCTTCTGCGGGGCGTGCGTTCTTGGTGGCCTCGGAGATCCGCCGGGCGTCGACGAACAGGTCGACGGGCTCGGCGTCGGAGATCTTGCCGCTTTCCAAGGGGGTGCCGTGCTTGTACCCCACCCGCAGCATCTCGTCGTCCGACAGCTTCGCCTGCGCCGCCCCGTGCTTGATGTCATCCCTACTCTGCCATCTTCCTCCCTGCTGTTCTCCTCCTCTATCCTCCATCCGTGTTCTCCCTCCACTTCACTTCACCGCAAATATAGCTACGTGTGCCGACCAGCGGCACACACGAACAAGAGAAAAGCTCTCTCCAGGACACGTCTCTCCGCAGATTGGCGTACGTGTCATCTCCTGATAGCCGGCTGCAGCGACACCGTCGGATCCCGACCACCGTGCCTTCCATCGACTGTCCTCTCCACGAATCATAAGGAAGCCCCTACGGAGAGGATAAAAAATAATAGTATCAGATATCACTAAAAAATTCATCCAACATAATATGATATTTAACCATCGTATTAAGTGATTAACACCTTTAACATAACCTAAAACGCCATCTACCATCATACATCAAATATGAAACAGAACAACAGGTGAGACGAGATCAAAAATCTAAGAACGCAACAATAGTAATGCGAATTAGGATTACCAGAAGGACAACTACAAGTGTTCCAAGAATACCTTTGATTCCAGTAGAAAACTATAAACAACTCAAGTTTGTGCCCAAAAAACAAAAACCCACCCTTCTGGAAAGAAAAAAAAAAAGTAAGACTCATGTAATCCGTACGGTACTATGACCATATGAAACTTTGTTCTTCCTTTACAGAATGGCTTGCTTATAACTTGCAAGGGGGAGCATCTCCATTTGACTCCGAGGGTTGCTCGCAGTTTTCAGTGTTCCGGGACAACATGCCCGTAGAAAATAAGCCATGACACCGACATGGCAACAGCGGCCGACAGCATATTCATATTTGATACCCAAACATGTAACATAGATGGTTAAAGAAGAGGAGTATAGAAGAGGACTGTAAATTATATCGAACTTACTTTCAAGGTTGCCTGTGACATTGGAAGAGTAACTGCGGTAGTAGAATGTATGACATACAAGTTGAGAAATTGAGACCAAAGGCCAACACCCCTGAGCTGAAAATGATGACCATTGATGAACATATAGACTGGTGCATGTATATAATTAGTTTACCACTCCACCAGCACCTTCAAGTAACATTGCTGGGATTAGCCAATATCATGGTTGCATAAAGTGCCATGTGGTAGTAGTATACTGTGTTTATGCTACATAAGAGGAATGTAGCCAAATTAGCATAATACCAAAGAGCAAAGTAAAATGATGAAGGCCAGTAGAGTATATCTATCAGACAAATGTAATTTATTGGATATGCATATGCAGGGAAGCTTTCTTCATGACATCCTTTGTCACCAAGTTGAAGAACAGACAAGACTCGGACTTACCAAAATGGCATCAATTTATGATAGGCTTGTTGTGATCAATTGCCTATGACTGATCCAAACAGAGAAAGAAAATGGTTAGTAAAATAACATTTTCAAGTGAGTGCTTCCCTGCTTAAATGGAGCTATTCTCAATCCTATATATGTTGATGGCACTTTCTTATTCTTGAATACAAGCGTATAACTTTACAAAATAAAACTACTCTTATTTTCTCAAAAACAAGAGAAATGTCACCAAGATCACTTAAATCTGGCATCTACGGTCCAAAGTAGGTGTCTACACCAGCATAGCTATGCCCACATAGATTAAAGCCATATATATTCGGATAGGAGACTGTACAAAGCAGAGTTGTTAACTATATATTGACAAATTATATGAGTTCATGGATCAAGTATTGAAAGCATCCTACATTAAAATGATTGATTGGGATCAAGAGTCCTCAACAATAAGTGCAATGAAGTCACCCTTAAGGTCATAATGTCGTCAAACATTGCAGGAGTAGATGTACATACCAGAAGACCGTCGGATTTAAGGGCAAGCCTAACTGCATATCCCTTGTTATGCATTTGACCAACTAAGCATGTCCCCGTCGTAATCCTGGCCTAATTGCATGACAGGTTGGTAGGACAGAACTAATGTGATGGTAAGTGCTTCATAAAACATGTGAAAAAAGAATCTAATAGCTCATGTCATAAGTCGCTGCAGATCTACGATCTCACATCTTAGTAATGCATTTCTAACGAAAAATGCCAAGGCCCATCGTACAGGCATGCCGGTGATGTGGAGACATGACACTAACATGGATCATCAGCAAAATATTCAAACCAACAGGCCAATTTAAAGTTGGCACGGTAGAGCGCATGCACGCATGCAACATGGACACATGTACGCACGCACGGGGTGCGCAAGCACATAAACATGCAAAAATAAGGAAATTCTACTTTACGAAAATAAATCAGTTTCCAAACACAGGTGATATCAAAGTTAAGATGCTCAGAGAAAGGACCAGTTGAAGTATGCTATTGGTGCAAAAGAACTCGCTAAGTTGCAAGACAATATGAACATAATTAGCAGATACTAGAGTCTAAAGCTAGAGATTTCATCATTAAATGCGAAGAAGAAATGCACTGATGAAGAAAAAAAAGTAATATAATAAGTTGAAAACATTCATTCATGACATTCCTCATCACCCATGAAAAATGTTGAATATAAATTTAGAAGTTACATACTGCAGCAAACAAATATGTAGTTTAAATATTCATTTAAATGAGACACAATTTAAAGAGCTAAAAGAACATTTTGTTCACAGAAAGTCTGTTAAGAGTAAAAGTAAATAAACAGCATTCCAATTTAAGAAATCTAACCAAACAATATGTGACTGAAATTGAGAACGACGATTAGAAAGAAACCAAAGGCGTGATTCGTTGTCCTAAGATGTATCCCCAGCCTCCACTCAAGTTTCATTGAGAAAACCATCTTAGGATACAACCGAGATGACAAGCTCCTACTAGCACAATCATGGAGAAGATTGAAGAAAATACCAGCACCAATGGAAATCGACATCAAATCTAAAAGAATAGTTAAGAAATCTAAGTGAAAATTTGCGACAAAGAGTGAGCAGCCTCCAACCAACTCTCGTCCCATAACATGATATAAATAAGAGGTCTTAGAAAACTGATTAAACAAAATAAATTTCCAATATGTGCCCCACATGAACCCAACATGGAAGTGGCACGCAATGAAAATCTCCGTTAGCTTTCAATTTTCTCATCATGGTATGCTATGTTGATGAGCACATTTGGGCACGGTAGACATACTAATCCACATAGTGAACATTCCAATTCAGTATTCAAAGTCATTACCATTCTGAGGTATCAATACCATGCTAAACAATGATGGTTCTAGTGATCAAGGTCATGCTAAATGGAAACACCCAAAATGATTGGCTAAAGAAGGCCTTGTTTTTAGGCAGTTTTATCTCTGCACAGTGACCATACACATGCTGCCTTTACAAGTCTGAAACGGCACAAAACCCAATCAAAATAGGACCATCAAGCCTACTGTAAGCCCCTTAGATGCTGCCTAAAACATGAATGAAATGAAAAGCACAGACATACACAGACATTATATCGAACACCTTCCCTAATAACTCTTTGTAAGCAAATGACACATTCATGGTTGTAGCTGGCTTCCTCACAGAAAATGCTCATTAATAATCCAATCGATTTCAAGGATTTTGGTTTCCATAGTGGATAATGAGGGCAAGCATAAGAAGGGGGGAAGTTGAGTGGATTAGAGGAAGGATCCTCCTCGTCGTATAGGATGGGGTTTGTGAGAAAGAGGGGGTGCTCCTTGGCCTCCTCGGGTTCGTCGTTGTCATCCTTGACAATGCTGAGGTTGATGTAGGGGCAGCACTCAGAGGGTGGCGAAGAAAGAGGACACCATGCTCGGTCCCCCATGATCAAGTCTGGTTCGAGGCTACAATGGACCCATGGGCCAAAAGATGGCATCAAGCAAGTTGACAAGGGTTTCACGAAAAGATTGCATCTTTGTAAGCGAGTGCGTTGATGAAGTTGTAATCATTTAGATGAGCACATCCTTGACGACAGATTATATCTTAGATTGTTAGAGCAAAAGTAAATAAAAATAATTTCACTTAAGAAATATAACCAAATAATATGCAATTAAAATTGAGAAGATCATCGTAGGATACATACACACAAATCAGCCAAGATACAAGCAATGTGAAATTTCATACTGATAAAGAAAACCATGAAAAGAAAACACAGACAGAGATACATATTGAGAGGGAGCAGTTAACCTGTTGTTGCAGGAGGGAAGGATTTTATTGTTTGCAGAAATGAAACTGGAATATACAGCAAGTTCATGTTTTCAGTACAATGTTGATAAAAAAACACTAATGACATTGGAAATATTCTCCACCATCTGTCTTCAGATTTTACCTCAATCAGTGGCTTAATCCTAAGCAATTTGATGGCAGTATATTCTTCAATACAGAGCATATGAAGTGAATGCATGTTCCTGTTAGAGGAAACTTGAAATCCAAATTCTGCAAAACAATGGTTGTCTTCCGGTCTATCAAGTTTAGCAGTTAGAAACTAGGAAATATTTTGATATTTATGAATCACGAAAATCAGAATATTTATAAATTTTTGTGAACTAGAAAATATTAGAAGAATTGAAGGTAACATTCTTTATCTGAAATGATTTCTAAGGAAATAGACCTTATTGCATCTAACAAGCTGGAATAGCTCAGTTGGTTAGAGCGTGTGGCTGTTAACCACAAGGTCGGAGGTTCAAGCCCTCCTTCTAGCGAGTTTTTTGAAACAAAAACACTATTAATCCAGATCCTCCTTCTAGATGTGAAGTAGGTAATGGGACAAACTTATCCTTTCAAAAGAAAAGCGGAAACAGTTTAGCAAGCACTTCCCACCACTTTACCACTGATCTCCTCATCATGTTAATTCCACCCCATATACTTTTGTGTACATATACACATCAACTTTGTATGAAAAATTAGCATATACAAACTAAATCAGTCCAAGATCCTCTTTGTATCTTTATCTGCTCATGACTAGGATGCTGGCACATCTTAGGCCAAATCCTCGGAACACAATGCAATCGGCTATGGCAATCACCAATCAACTGCTAAATCAACTTTTGAAATTTACGTCTCATTTGCCTTATTAAACAAGATAGATTATGGAGATCCTGTGGATTCCAAAGGCAATCTGACTAGCTGAGTGTTTGCAATTCATAATACCTTTTTTCCAAGACACAGTTTGGGTTCTGTGGAACTGTGATGTTCTTCAACGTAAAGAAATAGGATCGGATATACAGTCGGGATATTCTTGGCTTTCTAATGCAGAAAAGCTACAGATGAAGAGGTAACAAAGGGATTTAAATTTCATTTCTTCATTCATGCACAGATACACACACAATTCAAACACATGCACAAACACAAACATACACTCACATGGGCACACAGGCATGCATGCAATAAGGAAAGAAAATAAGATACCCCTTTTGGTGCTAGCCACATCAAAAAAATTGCTATCTATACCAATTCACAATTTTATGCAAGACAATGAATGGTGGATGAGGGGGAATTTATAAGCCCTCCTCTAGTGTCATGACATAGCGGCACACAAACTCCACATCAGTAATTTGGTACATTATGGACAGGCCAAAACCAATTGTTAGATGCTATCATGCCACAACTGATCCAAAGCATAATCACTCAACAAGTTGCCAACAATATCCTTATTGAAGTCAGTGGCAGATCGACCACCTCATCAGCTATCTATGGTAATCTGCCATTGAGGCCAAGTCATTATGAGGACTTTATAATATGAAAAGAAACCTACTCCACGGCTAAAATACTTTCACACCCTTAATTATCCACCTTGGATAAATCTCCTTCTTACGCTACAATATGATCTGAGCAATGGCGGAAAATCTTGTCAGGCACATTCTTAACATCCCCTATGTTATGAAATATTCATCTCAAGACACATTTTCCGTAGTGAAGCAACTCAACCTGATCAAGTCTGATCCGAAATCAAAGAAGCACATTGTTACTCGGTGTTACATCTCAAGTTTAAGTCACCTTCGCACATTTCAGTTTAGTTCGGTACTCCGGTCTCGAGTCAATCCAATCTTCCTCTATCTTGATCTAGACAGATTTGATTCTCTCACATGTTGTCCAGTTCGGCAAAGAAGATTCAGATCAACCCTTTGTGATCTCAGTCAGCCAGACGACACAAAATTGATTTCATCGATTCTATATTATGATATCATTTAGCTCAATATTATAGCATGCCTTTGTTTCTAAGCTTGCTCAAACAGGGAGAAAGACATGAAGGAAACCATGCAAAAGGGTTCAATATGAATAATAGAATCGGAAGCAAACACAAAAAGTTGTTTAGTTTTTCATAAACATTTATCAAATTGAACCTTTCGATTCTGAGTAAATTTATTCATCAACACAACAAAATCGTCAATCTGCCTCTGACCTGAAACACGTACTGTGTGAAAAAAAAAAATCATTCTCTTTCAACCCAAATGTATTAATAGGAAAAGATCTATCCTTTGCATGAACCCTCCTCCCAAAGGGTTATGAAATTTCTTCCTAATGTAGTTTTTTTCTTTTTTTGAAAAAAATGCCAACTTTACTAACTTGAACGGCGAACAAATACATGAGACAGACACAAGCCGATCAGGAACTGTAACGGTTATTATTAAATATGTTATTTAATAATAACGTAATCGTTCTTATTAAGATTCATAATTCATTATCATGAATTTCTTCATTTATTATGGTTTAAATGATTTCAGTTTCTTATTCTTTATGCATGAAACCGTTATTATTAAATTAAATATTTAATATCATTAAGTTCTTCATTATGGTCCAAACGTTATAAATTTGAATTAATTCTTGAACGTTATGAGTTGGTGATGATAAATGTTCTTGATGGGAGAACATCTATATATACATGAGGATTTTGGTCCCTTGGCTCAATCATCTCTTTGAAGCGAAAGGGTTTCCTACACCATCTAAAGCGAGAGTTTAGAGCCGAGAAGAACCAAAGTTCAAGAAGAAACCTCTGCAGAAATTCTTGGCGACAATGGCTGGAGGTACGCTATTTCGTTTCCGCATTAGTTTATTGTGTTTCTATTATAATGATTTAGAAACACAAGTTGGCTTCATTAAAATTTCTTACATTTGGTATCAGAGCAGAATGACCTCTGCCTTGATATGAAAAAGTTTTCATTTTTATGCCATGAAAATGATTTGATTTTGGTTTCTTCTTGAAAACTTGTTGATATATTTTGTTGAAAATCATAAGGAAATATCATTTTCAACATTTTAGTTGGTAAAATGCTCATATTATGTATGCATATTTAATTATATTAATTATGTTTATGAGCAAATTTTTTATGTTTAAAATGTCTAGTGATCCATATAATCTTAATTAATTAAGAATTAGCCACAGCATCCTTAATTAATTAAAATTATATATAAAGTTAAAATAAGGATCACATAAGTAATTAGACATCATATTGTGATTGATTATATTTCGTATAATAATTGTTATCCCACAGGATCTTTTATTATATTTAATATAATTAATCAGGATAAAATATCATATTATTTTCATAATTTACCAATAGGGATTATGAATTGGAATATAATTTGATAGTTTTATCATAAAGACCATATGAATCTATTTGAATTAAGAATTTAGCCCACAGGCAATTTTTATGTCATGAGATTCATATTTTTGGCATGTTTCACATTGGTAAAACATGTAATTTAGTCTATTAAGCTTCAAATTTTGACATAAGCATGTTTGATTTTATGTAGTTTCTCAAACTGTTAATTTCTCTGATATTCGATGTGATATTCCCGAACTTAGTGGTGATAATTATAAGATATGGAAGGAGAGGGTTCTCCTCCATTTAGGGTGGATGGATATTGATTATGCTATTAGAAAAGACGAACCACCTATAGTCACTGATACCAGCACTCTAACTGAGATCGCGTTATATGAGCGATGGGAGCGATCCAATCGGCTCAGCGTGATGTTTATCAAAACTAAGATAACTGCTGGCATACGTGGTTCTATTGACCAGCATGAAAATGTCCGAGACTTGCTAAAGGCTATCGATGAACAATTCATCACTTCGGATAAGGCACTAGCAAGCACCCTTATAATGAAATTTTCATCCCTTAGACTCACCAACATAAAGGGTGTGCGTGAGCACATAATGCAAATGCGAGATATTACGGCTCAACTTAAGAAACTTGAGGTTAATATGTCAGAATCCTTCTTGGTGCACTATATTCTGAACACCCTTCCACCTCAATATAGCCCTTTTAAAATTTCATACAATACACATAAGGACAAATGGTCAATTAATGAATTAATGACCATGTGTGTTCAAGAAGAAGAGAGGCTAGTAATGGAATTGGGTGAGAGTGCATTGATGGTAACCACTCGAGGGAAGAACAAAACTAACAAACATCAAGCCAATCAAAAAGCTTATCAGCAGGGAAAAGGTAAAATACCACCCCAAGCTGATATCAAGAAAGAAGCAAGGTGTTTCTTTTGTAAAAGAAAAGGACACATGAAGAAGGAATGTACGAAATTCCAACAATGGCTTGAAAAGAAAGGTAAACCAACCTCATATGTATGTTATGAATCTAATATGGTCAATGTTAATATTAACACCTGGTAGATTGACTCTGGATCAACAATCCATATTGCAAACTCTTTGCAGGGTATGCAAAACCTAAGGAAGCCAGTGGGAAGTGAGCAAAGCATCTTATCAGGAAATAAGATGGGCTCACATGTGGAAGCAATTGGAACATGCATTTTAACTTTAAGTAGTGGTTTTGTTTTAAAATTGGAAAGAACCTTTTATGTACCAAGTTTCTCACGAAACTTAATTTCTGTTTCCAGACTCGTACCATTTGGATATTCCTTTAATTTTAAAGACACATCATGTCGTTTATTATATAAATCTGATTGTGTTGGGAATGGTATTTTGTCTGACGGTCTTTACCGTATTTTATTACAAAATGATAATACTCAAGGTTCAATGCATGTTCACGCTGGCATTAAGAGGTGTAATATTAATGAGGACTCCTCTATATTATGGCATCGGAGATTAGGACATATCTCCATAGAGAGAATTAAAAGATTAGTTAAAGATGGGGTACTTAGTACTCTTGATTTTACTAATTTTAAGACTTGTGTGGACTGTATTAAAGGAAAACAGACCAATAAATCCAAAAGGGGTGCTAATAGGAGTTTAGACTCATTAGAAATAATTCATACTGATATATGTTGTCCAGACATGGACATACATGGTCAGAAATACTTCATCTCCTTTATAGATGATCACTCACGATATATGTATATATATTTGCTTCATAATAAAAATGAAGCATTGGATGCCTTCAAAGTCTTTAAGGCTGAAGTTGAGAACCAATGTGGTAAGCAAATTAAAATTGTGAGATCAGATAGGGGTGGAGAATATTATGGTAGATATACTGAAAATGAACAAGCACCTGGTCCTTTTGCTAAGTTTCTTCAAGAACATGGGATTATTGCCCAATATACTATGCCTGGTTCTCCAGACCAGAATGGTGTTGCAGAAAGAAGAAACCGAACATTATTGGACATGGTGCGGAGTATGCTTAGCAACTCCAATCTTCCTAAGTTCTTGTGGACTGAAGCATTAAAAACGGCTGTGTATATATTAAACCGAGTTCCAACCAAGGCTGTCCAAAAGACACCATTTGAATTATGGAAAGGTTGGAAACCGAGTTTGCGACATATGCGCATTTGGGGATGTCCGTCTGAAGTTAGGATATATAATCCACAAAAGAAGAAACTGGACCCGAGGACTGTTAGTGGGTATTTCATTGGATATGCCGAAAAGTCCAAAGGTTACAGGTTCTATTGTCCATCTCACACAACTAGGATTGTGGAATCAAGAAACGCTAAATTTCTTGAGGATGATGTGATTAGTGGGAGCGATCATTTCAGGAACATAGTTTCCGCACATGATCATATAGAATCTCAACCTTCCACATCAACTGATAGATTGGTTATAGTTCATAGCACTCCTCAAGTACAAATTAGTGCTGAACAACCAATCATTGAAATTCCACAAGTTGTTGATAGTATTCTAATAGATCAAGCAGTTCAGGAATTACAACAAGCTCCTTAACAACTAGTTGAACCACAAGTTCCTCAAGGAACCATTGGTACAACATTAAGAAGATCTACTAGAAATAAAAGATCAGCAATTCCTGATGATTATGTTGTATATCTACAAGAATCTGACTATAATATTGGAGCCAAAAATGATCCTGAAACATTTTCATAAGCCATGAGTTGCAAAAAGTCAAATTTGTGGCATGATGCTATGAAAGAAGAGATGAATTCCATGATGAGCAATGGAGTCTGGGATCTTGTAGAGTTGCCTAATGAAGCAAAGGCCATTGGTTGCAAATGGGTCTTTAAAACTAAGAAAGATTCGTTAGGCAACATTGAGAGATACAAGGCAAGACTTGTTGCAAAGGGATTTACTCAAAAAGAAGGAATCGATTATACGGAGACATTTTCTCCTGTATCTAAGAAAGATTCTCTACGTATTATTTTAGCATTAGTTGCTCATTTTGACCTTGAGTTGTAACAAATGGATGTGAAAACAGCATTTCTTAATGGAGATCTAGAGGAAGAGGTTTATATGAAACAACCTGAAGGTTTCTCCTCTAGTGTTGGTAAGCACTTGGTTTGCAAGCTTAGGAAGTCTATATACGGCTTAAAATAAGCCTCCCGCCAATGGTATTTTAAATTTCATGAAGTGATTTCTTCATTCGGATTTGTTGAAAATCTCATGGATCAATGCATATACCAGAAGGTTAGTGGGAGTAAAATATGTTTCCTTGTTTTATATGTAGATGATATTTTGCTTGCAACCAATGATAAGGATTTGCTGCATGAGGTGAAACAATTTCTTTCTAAAAATTTTGACATGAAGGATATGGGTGAAGCATCTTATGTCATTGGCATTAAGATCTATAGAGATAGACCTCGAGGTATTTTAGGTCTATCACAAGAAACCTATAATGATAAACTTTTAGAAAGATTTCGGATGAATGATTGTTCACCAAGTGTTGCTCCCATTGTGAAAGGTGATAGGTTCAATTTGAACCAATGCCCAAAGAACAATTTTGAAAGGGAATCAATGAAAAACATCCCATATGCTTCTATCGTAGGAAGCCTTATGTATGCTCAGGTCTGTACTAGACCTGATATTGCATTTATTGTGGGGATGCTAGGTTGATATCAGAGTAATCCAGGTATGGACCACTGGAGAGCTGCAAAGAAAGTGATGAGGTATCTACAAGGAACCAAAGATTACATGCTTATGTATAGACATACAGACAATCTGGATGTGATTGGTTACTCAGATTCAGACTTTGCCGGTTGTGTTGATTCTCGTAAATCAACATCAGGATATATTTTTTTGATGGCCGGTGGAGCTATTTCTTGGAGAAGCGCTAAGCAGACCTTGACTGCTACTTCTACCATGGAAGCTGAGTTTGTCTCCTGCTTTGAGGCTACTTCACATGGTGTATGGCTTAAGAGTTTCATTTCTGGGCTTAGAATCATGGATTCTATTTCTAGGCCATTAAGAATTTTCTGTGACAATTCAGCTGCTGTCTTTATGGCTAAAAACAATAAAAGTGGAAGTCGAAGTAAACACATCGACATTAAGTATTTAGCCATAAGAGAACGTGTAAAAGAAAAGAAAGTGGTCATTGAGCACATTAGCACTGAATTGATGATTGCTGATCCTTTGACTAAAGGCATGCCACATCTAAAATTCAAGGATCATGTAAAGAAAATGGGACTTAGTTCCACTTTGTAATGATATTGAAACTCTTATATATTGTGAAATTTTCTCATTTATGTGCACATTATTTTGAGAAAATATATTGTTGTTGGACCAAGAATAAACATAAGGTTTATTCATAAAGTAATATTACCACATTAAGATTAAGAAACTAAATACATCGTGATACATGGATGATAATACTCGCTCTTAGAGGACTTATCGCTATGATTCATGTATTTATTTCTTAAGAAAGTTGTTCGAGAAAGATTAATTCAAATTATTAAGATAAACGTATGGACCAAGTGGGAGAATGTAACGGTTATTATTAAATATGTTATTTAATAATAACGTAACCGTTCTTATTAAGATTCATAATTCATTATCATGAATTTCTTCATTTATTATGGTTTAAATGATTTCAGTTTCTTATTCTTTATGCATGAAACCGTTATTATTAAATTAAATATTTAATATCATTAAGTTCTTCATTATGGTCCAAACGTTACAAATTTGAATTAATTCTTGAACGTTATGAGTTGGTGATGATAAATGTTCTTGATGGGAGAACATCTATATATACATGAGGATTTTGGTCCCTTGGCTCAATCATCTCTTTGAAGCGAAAGGGTTTCCTACACCATCTAAAGCGAGAGTTTAGAGCCGAGAAGAACCAAAGTTCAAGAAGAAACCTCTGCAGAAATTCTTGGCGACAATGGCTGGAGGTACGCTATTTCGTTTCCGCATTAGTTTATTGTGTTTCTATTATAATGATTTAGAAACACAAGTTGGCTTCATTAAAATTTCTTACATGTAATTAGTGAACCCCCAAGACTTTACCAGTCAAATCGACCAAAAACAATCCCACCTTTCCGACCATCTACACAAATCATTCAAAAGAACTACCAGAACAAAGACAACGGCACGAAATCTCCGCATCGAAGAAAGAAACAAACGAAAAAAGAGCAGAAAGGAGATAACGAAATCGATTTGACCTGAAAGAGCCACTTGTTCATGCTGACGACGGTGACGTTAGGGCCCCACCACTGGAGGATGGCGAGCACGGCCCCCAGCATGCTGCTGTCCTCCATCCAAGTTCCCCTTTTGATTCCCCATTGTCGGCCACCGCAACCACTGCTGCCGCCACCAAAAAACAGGATCAAGAAACGGACGGACCGAGGCGATTGAAGGCCGCTGAGGGGGTGACCTCGAGGGGATGTCAAATGCTCCTGCCTCAACTACTTTGGAGAAACCCTCCTTCCCTCTATATCTGAAGGGGAGCGGAGAGGGAGACAGACGCCTGGGGTTAAGGAGGTGAATAACAACAAGAAGAGGGACACAGCAATCGCGAGCGTTCTTCTCGTGCGGTCTGAGCGGCTTCTCCCGAAGCCGGTCTTCACCGATTCTTCTTGAGCCACGCTATCTCCTACCCGTCACGCATCACCCGCCGAATGTACCTGTCTTCTAATCGAAGGAACAAACGGCCCACTTGGGACCCACACAGAACTAGACCTGCTAATTCAGTATTTTTGTTTGATCTTTTTCTTCCATTTAGTTTTATTTTATTTTTTTTTATAGAGAACTGATGATTCCACTCTTAATGATTAATATACAATTTTCGTACGAGAATATATATACATATATATATATATATATGAAAATTCTAAAATTTTGAAGGGATGTGTATGTAATATTTGGTGAAACAAATATGTTATTTAAACATTTCTAAAAATGTTTATAGTCCTTGAATTTTTTTTTTTGAAGGGATTGGTAACCTCTTATTATTGATAATCTTTTAAAAATAATAAAATATTATTCTACTATATATAGTCCTTGTATTTTTTTTTTTCACAATCCTTTATTTCATCCTGTTAATGTTGTGTTGTGAGACATCGTCCAATCCTATCGCCGCCCCTCAACTTCGTTTCAAAGGAGGAGGAAGAAGAAAATATATATACGATAAATTTAAAAAAATAATTTAGAAAAAATTATAAATATTAAAAAAATTAAAATGTGATTGTAAATAGTAAAAAAGTTACAAATAGTAATATACTTGCACTGCAAGCACATAATTATGAACATAATTCTGATTATTTCGGCTCATACAGCTACAACATAAACGTCTTGTAACACATACCGAAACAAGCTTTACTCAGGAGGAGAGATGTTATTGAGGTCGCCTCTAAACGGCACAACGTCACCTCCTTTGTCACCATCAGAACGATGCACACCATCCTCCATTTCCTTCAGCGACGAATCAGATTTATCAACGAATGTCACTGCTGTATCCTTCCTGAAGGTCAAGTAGATAACAGCAAGGATGTAGACAGCCATGAAGGGGAAGACGATGACGCCGACGAGAGCTGTGGCAGGCTTTGGGAGACTGCTACTGGTGATCCATTCCACGAAGCTGGTGCTGAGGAAGTAGACGTTGATTCCTATGACACCGAAGCCAAGGATCCACGAGATGACTATGATCTGAATGAGTTAGAGAAGAATTAACGGTAGTCATGGTGCACTGCGAATGCGACTTGTTACTTCAGATGAACTCACGTAGATGGAGTTTTTGTGGGGCCTCATCTTTGTGCCGCTGCTGCTGAACTTGAGAAGAGGGATGAGGGCAAAGGGCAGCTCGAAAGATAGGATCATCTGCATAACTTGGTTCATTAATTAGTCCGGACATGGTGTGATAGCATAATCCTTTTATGAGCATGAGAGAAGAGAAACTAAGGTACTGATGTTATGATTATGAGTCTTCCAGCTCCGGCAGGGCCGCCAATGATGGAGACGACGAGACTGGGGCCGATAGCAATGCATCGTGTCATGAGGTTCTGAAGCCACATCCTCATCTTTACGTCCAAGAATCCCTGGACGGTGCGTTGTGGATCACTCCAAGGAAGAAGAATGAAAGAAGTATATTACGTATGCTGCTAGTTACCTGCATGATGTATTGACCGGCGTATGTGCCTGATATAGTGGAGCTTTGTCCGGAGGCCAGCAATGCGATGCCGTAGACGATGGAGCTCGATTTGCCCAGGAGGTTCTGTGGAGAACGTGAACATGAAATGGCAGGCTTCGTGTGGGTGGTGGAAGAGGACGAACCTTGAGCAAGAAGGAGGCTGAGTTGAGGGTTAGATTGCTGCATGTTTCAGAATCCTCAGGTGGAAGGCTACGACCAGCGCATACGGTTCCAGAGACGGAGACAACGGCGACGTTGATGAGCAGCGCAACCGACAACGCGAAGCCGCTCTCCAAGAGGAAGTACCTGCAGGCGTCCTTCGCACGAGAAGACAAAACATTCAACGCATCATCAATTTACGACCCTTTTCTCTTGGATGGTCCAGGAAAGTGGTGGGACCATCGAGGTTGAATTAAATAAAACATTTGACTCTAATTTGTAAGAGATAAAAATAAAAAGTCATTCTAGATTGAAATAGACTAAAAGGTAAAACATAGGAGTTTTGTAATTAATTTTTTTTAGTATTTTAATTTTTTATATTTTTAAAAATTATTACATTATGATCATTATATTTATAAAAATAAAATATTTAATCTAATTTCTTCTTTCTTCGTTGACTTTATAAATTAAAGTGAGATAGAGTCAACACTTGCTCAATAATAAATATACGCGAAAAGAAACAAAGTTAAATATTTCACTTATTGGTATTCCAATATAACTTTTACAAATATAAAGATCGGGATGCTAAATATAACTAATTATAAGAGTAATATATAATTAATCCTAAGAGGTTAGATAAGCCAATGATTGATTGTCGGAGATTTTATTAGTCAAAAAAATTATGGTTGAGTTTATAAACATGTTAATTTTTTAGTCAAAAAATATTACTAATCTAAGAATAAATAGTTTATTTTTTTATATTGCTGGTTTTATTGGCCTGAATATCGAAATTTATTAGAAATTGATGTTTGGCGTAAATTATATCATATTTGATTTACACAAAGAGAATTAAGTAAAATATTGGTATTTATTAGTTTTGCATGTTCAAACATCTATTCTCAACCGAGATAAGAGTCATTTGCGTTCGACTATTATGACACTTACGTTGATTCCTTCGGCGGAAGGTGGAGTCTTTCTCGACAGCACCAGAGCTGAATGCAAGAACAAATTGTGCCTGCATGAAGAGAACTTGATCAGCGAGACCCGATCGATGCAGCAAGGAAGCAATCACAGACAAGCGCTCATGTGGCGACGAGATTGATCTGCTGCTCACGGCATGACTAGGGCGCCGAGGAGAGCGACGGCGTCGCTGGTGGCACCATCGCCGCCAAGCCTGGGCACAAAGAGCCCCTTCATCACCTGGGTCGCGGGGGGGTTCACGTAGCTCAACTCTCCGAAGTAGCAGGCAGCCATGACGAACACCAGCATGGATATCAACAGTTCAAGTTTCCGAACCTGCAGTATGATGTGGTGAGCACATGAACCTTCTTTAGATCATCCATCTCCTTTAACTCGATTGAGCTCAGAGAAAGTTAGGATCACAGGTATAGCTGAACAGTTCATGACAAGAAATCGTGTCCCCTCAGAACCATTTGATGCCCCTGAAAACGTCAGTCGATGATTGAACAGTGAAAGAATAAGAGTGATGGTAGACAGTACCCCATATCTCTGAAGCCCAAGAAGCAGGAGAGTGCTTAGCCCTGTGATGAGGACACCTGCCGACACTGGGATGCGAAACAAGATGTTGAGAGCGAAGGCTGTTCCTATCACTGGAAGAAAGTCAATCATTGCCATAAGTGCTTCGAATGATTGCAAGAAGAAACAGCGAGAGGGCCACATAACAATTTAGCTCCAATCGAAACACCTTCAGGGATGTCAGCAGCAATCACAGCCACCTCCGCCATCACCCAGAGACAGTAGTTGACATACTTTGGGTACTCAGCTTTGCACAGCTCCGCCAGGTGCTTCCCTTTTAGTGGTGCATGCATGATTAGGAACACGATTACCATATATTAATCTCCTTCGAAATGGTGCGGTTGTGATACCTGTAGCCACCCCGAGATTTGCTGCTAGTGACTGTATGATCAACGCGAATGCCAGACCGATCAGTACGACCCATAAGAGCTGTTTTGGAGAATTTCCAAATTATGTTTCGATCAAGAAATGGAGGTATATATGTGCTGTTGCAGCGTCCAAAGCTGGAATGTTCTCTGTATGCACACAATAATATGTATCCGGACCCTGAGAGGTCAAGCATGATTTTTCCCTTATATGTGGGTATGCTGTTTCTTTTACATCATTTATTTAGATGGTATTTTAGCTGTCTCAGACAGATACCAAGCACTGAAAGAGGCTCCAAAGTTGAGGGACTCTCATGCAAAGATTTCCATGTTAAGCTTACCTCGTATCTGTGTTTAGCTCCGGCTTGTAGGTCCGTCTCCACTGTCACACAATTCAAGCGAATGAATTTAATTTCCTTAACTAATTAGATTGAGAGAGAGAGAGTGTGTCTTACAATTCCCAGGATCAAGGTAAGCCAAGGACACAAGGAATCCGGGACCAACATGAGCCAGGAACTTTTTCCACCCAGGCTTCTATTATGAAGTATAATGTTGCATGAGTTAAAACGCAATCAGAGAGAGGAAGGAAGAAGAAGAAAGGAAGGGAGGATAAGTTGGAGGACTAACTACCTGGTCCTGGGGTTCATCCTGACTGCATGACTTGTCATCTCTGTCCTCACCATTGTCCCCCTCTTCATCACCTGCAACAACTCTCTTGCTCCCTCGCCCATGAGTACCATCTCTTCTGATCTCCCTCCCTGGTGACTCTTCACTCAGCTGGAAAGAACTCATACTGTATGCCTTACAGTACCACCTCCTTGTCTCTACTTATTAACTCCTTCCATCGATCGAAGTAAGTCTAATATTTCTCCCCTCCTATTTTCCATGCATTAATGGAGATGTGAGTGGCGTGAGAGACGCCACAACGCTCGGTGTCAAATGCTGGGAGAGCTACTTATCTATAAATCAATAAATTCCAAGATGGTGTGCTCATGCACAATAATAAACCTATTCAGGGGATTAACTACTTGTAACTATAAACTTACTTTCTTCCTATTTCCATGTGGTGCCTTTGCATTGTAATTTAGGTAATTATGCAATCTACTAATATTAAGATTCAATTCCATGCCAGCAACTGAATACCAACTTTTCTAAAATTATATCATAATAAAGAAAGTTAATCACATATTGATCCATATAATTAGTTACCTTTAGTATATTGGCTCCCGCAATTTCAAAAGTTATATTATGATTCTTATATTTACGAAAGTAAAAATTTTAATCTCATTTTTTTTCACACAGTTGGCTCTGTCGAGGGAAATATTATACATACTCAATGATAATATGAGGTGAGACAGAGACAACACGTGTTTAGTTCTGTTAGTAAAACTGACACGTAAAAAGAAATAAGATTATATGTTTCACGTCCATAAATATATAAATCTCAATGAAGCTAATTATAGGAAATAATATATATTTAGTCTTAATTAAAAAAAATGCATTGATTGTTTCATCGAATCTAAGAATATTAGCACATTAAAATTTATATTTGTTGCCTTTTTTTCTTTATTTTTTCATAAAATGGAGAAGTTGTTTTCCAATAACAATTTTGTCGAAACAAAAATATAATATAATTTCATAATTGTTGCTAAATTAATCGTGAAGTAACATATAGATACAGTAACATTAATTAAATAACTAATACAATAATTTAATTATGACCACAATAATTGACAAGTCCTAAGGACAAAGATGTGGAGCCTATAAAGGACTGACTCATAATATGGACAGGTAAGCTATGTACCGATGTTGGAAAATAATACGTAATGGTTGTTGTTGTGCTTCAAGTCTATTTTTCCGATGCATCGAACCGAAGAATAAAATCTTAATTTCCAGTTTTTTAGATAAAGTAAATCCATTTGTTTAGCGGTTTGAGATAAAAAAAAACATATAATTTTTTAATTCACTATCTATTTTATCAAACTTGGTTTATGGGTATAATAAGTTTCTACAAAAAACTCATCTCATGAAATTTAGATGTGATATTTAAAGATATTTCTTATTCTTTTTGTGTTTTATAAAAATAATTATTAAGACAATAATAGAATGTTTGAGAAATGCAAGTCAAAAATTAAAACACCAATAATATCAAATGATTAGTATATTATTACACAAGTGATAAATCTCAAGTTTAAGTGTCATATAAAATAAAAAAATAATAATTAAAAAAATATAATAATTATTTATAAACCAATCCTTAACAAAACTCAAACTTTAGCACCATATTTAATTCTAATTCTAATCAAACACAAATTGGTATAAGAACATTGAAGAAAAGCCCCAATCAATCCCTTCAAAAGTATTAATCTCGCACCCTTGTATCATTTCAACCGTCAAATATTATATATATATATATATATATATATATATATATATATATATATATATATATATATATATATATATATATATATATATATATATATATATATATATATATATATATATATATATATATATATATATATATATATATATATCTAGGATGGATGATTGCGAGAAACCATGATTGGGATCACCAAATATTTGTGAACACTCGATAACTTATTCCCGAGGGTTATATATTTGAGCGATGAGACAGAGAATAAGGAAAGTTTGAAAACTAAGACGAGATCTACTAATTAGTCCTTCAGCTTCTGCTTACAAGTTTACTGAAGAGTCACATAGAAAGAGAAAGAAAGCAGTAGTAGCGTTGATGATTGGCGACTTTTGGAAGAAGCATCGGTTTCAAATGATCTGTTTGGGTTCGGCACGCAGAGGCGATTGCAGCATTGCAGGAATGTTGGGGCATGATCATGCAGACAGAGTTCTTTTTGTCTTCTTCAATCTTTCTATGCCTCTGACAGCTAATGGTGACAAATGAGAGAGAGAGGGGATGTAGTAGTACACATATGAGAGAATGAGAGTGAGAGAGAGAGAGAGAGAGAGAGGGGATGTAGTAGTACACATGAGAGAATGAGAGAGAGAGAGAGAGAGAGAGAGAGAGGGGATGTAGTAGTACACATATGAGAGTGAGAGAGAGAGAGAGAGAGAGAGAGGATACATGAGGAACTGTGAATATTGTTCTATATGCATGGCTTTTTGGGAACTAGAAAAGATGCGTTTCACAATATATTTAAAATGTAAAATATCAAAAATATAACTGGAAATACATTGGAAATATATATATATATATATAATATATAATATATATAAAGGATCTTATACACATTTCAAATATAAATTTAATATTTAATATTTTTAATAAAAAAATCACATTTGACCTAAATGTTATATTATAAATGTTCAAATATTGATATTTATCTTAGCATAAAATTAATATTTTAATATTCATAAAATACTAATAAAATTTAAAATATCTTAAAATTATACGATTGTATTCTAACCTTCATTTCCTTTTCCTTGTCTCGATTTCAGCCACCATCGACTCCTCAGCCATGCGACTTATTCCATCGGACGTCTACTCCGTCCGTCGGACGCCTGCTTCGTCGCTTTGTCGAAATCGTGAGAGGAGGAGGATGAATGATAACCCATGTCTGGCTGACTCTTTGCGAACTAAGCCACTGGATGGTGTCCCACTAAAGATTCCAGGCGTAGAAATGCAGACAGACAATGTTCAACAAAGATGCCCATACAACGGTTTGGCAAAATTTGCAGTCAGTGATTCAGTCCATAAAATATCACTATAATTCTAAACCATATATAGATATGTATTCTTGCAGTCTTTTTTTCCTTCCTTCTCTTAGATTCTCACAGCGGCTGACCGAGATAGAAAGAGAGAGAGGATAAAAGAGGAGCTTTATCCATGCGGGGGACCAAAGTTGCCTAAAGAACATTGCGCCAAGAATCTTTCGAGGCAGTGGAAGAAGGCAATCAATCGGAGAAGGGCTTCAACATTGTTGAATCTGCTGCTGCTCTATCACGATCACTTGACAAATCACAAGATTCTTCCTAAAGGATAATAATGCTATGAAATGAATTCCACAATTCCATAATAATCTATTCTTCTGAGGTATATAAGATTGGTTTTTTAAGATTTTTTTTTTTTGTGAACAACATTTTACATGCAAAGAACAACATGCACAAACTCGGATAACAATCTACGATGTTGTGAGTACTTGTCAAGACTATACAGTGACGTGAATCAAAATACGTCAAAATTGTTGAATCTCGTATTTTGATGATGAAACCAATTGATAAGTGTTTATGATTTGATCTGTATTTTTAGTGACGCAGGATGCTTCGATCAGGATGAGACAATTAAAGCAGGAAGAATCATGTTGGGCCGGGGGGAAAACATGTTAGAAGATTAGACGTCGAGGCGGTGGATCGATCGACGTATCGATAGAAGGCTTCAGCCATGGATTCGGGCATCGGGCCAAGATGAGCAGATATTACGCCAAGAAAATCGAAGTTGCGGAGTCACTTGGCTGATTGGGCAATAGGTCGCAAGAGAGGACGATGCGTCAAAGAATCGGACAAAGCATCGAGGGACCAATGACATGCCGGACAACATGATTAATGCTTAGTATTAATTGTCTAGATCAAAGTGTGTTTTTACATGTGCAAGATTAACTACGATAGCAAGGCATAAAGCAAAATAAAGTCCCAAAGTCAAGGACGCGATTTTATTGGGAGTTCGAGAGTTCGTCGAAAGTCCAAACGTTCGTCGAAAGTTCTGTAGGAACCAGCCGAGAAGTCTTGGAGCTTGCTAGAGAAGCTCGTTAGAACTCGCCAAGAAGATCGTCGTGAAGTCCAGGAGCTTGCTGGGAGTCCGTTGGAACATTGCCAAGAGATCGTCGGAAGTTAGCTGGTTTTACCTAAGTCGTGCGGCACCCTTGCGTGTCCGTCCGCAAAGGTCAGCCTCCCCGAAGCCTCCCATTGTCCCTTAGGACAACCAAAAGAGAGAACGGGTTAGAGAGAATGCCTCAATCGGGATCCACAAGCAAACATCTCCGAAAAATACTTCATAGACAATGCAAATTATAAACAGACTTTACAAGCTCTGAATAGTGGCACAACAAAGGGTAAAATGGTCCATTACAGACCGAGAATCTCTCGCACGTGTCCACATGACACAACCTTTATTTACAAGCCTAAAGAGGCCACCAACCTAACTAAAATGAGACTATTATGCCTTCGGCCGCCCCTCTACATGTTGTACAAGGCATGAACATGCCAAAAGACACGGACATACATAAGCATTACATCAAACATCCTGTTTCGAAGTTTGTCCGTGACATTCTCCCCCACTTATTCCTTCGACGTCCTCGTTGAAGCCTTTGTCGACACTGCAACTCCTCGCCTTTGCTGAGTCTTCAATCTTCTACTCCAGCTACAATGCGCCTCTTGGCTCCTTGCTGCTCTCCGCTGCTGTTTTTGAGTAGTCGAACCTTTGATCCGCCATGCTGCTTTAACTCACCAATGACTCTGACTCTGGTGTGGGGTTGGTTGAGTTGTGTTGATCCTTGTTGATTCCTGCGGATCCCCCCAGATGAAGGAAAAGACCATCCTTACTGCGCCAGTCTCTCAAATGCCTCATGCTGCTTGAACTGGGTGGATGCTTGTTGGAGCTTTAACGAGCATCATCTCGCAAACTTCTGAAGTTTTGGGTCCTTCCTCCACAAAATTTGCTCATTGACTCTTCTTTCACTTAGTTGTCACATCCAAGTAGGTTCGCATCACTTCCACTTTCGATTGGCATTTCGTTGGGAAATGAAGCGGATAATCTACTCTTAGTAGCACCGATCACCGTTGGTGAGGATTTGACAACTATTGTCTTCCATTATCTTTGAAGGGTCTTTGAACATCTGCAGAGCTCCTCTACTGAATAGATAAGAGAATTGAGGTACTCGGTTTGACCCATTCTCTTGAGAGTTGAGAAGGCAAAGGTTACTTGACTTCGCCCGCCTCCTCAAGGTTATACTCCATGCATCGAGCTGGTTACTGGTCTTCGCCTGCTCTTTGCTCACACTTCTGAAGCACTTGAAGTGTTTGCACTCCTTGCATTGAGTTAGCTACTGTGATTCACCTTCTCAATGCCATCGAACTTCTGGAATGCGAGAAGTTTTCACCCCAACTTGGAGTAATTCTCTCATAGGTTTGGTCGCCTCTGGGATTGTACCGTCTTCTCCATCAACCCTGCCGCCTACTCCACTGAGTAGCAAAGGTACAGCACCGCATACTGCCTGCTTCGTTCCTTGGTTATGCACTCTTGCATGACCTGAAGTCCTTCACTTTCGGCTAACTTGATGAGAAGCTCATTAACACCGGTCTTACGAAGTTCCTCGGCCTCTGCCCTTTAGTCTTGTCTAGTACTTGGAGATTGCCTCTGCATGCTCCACCTCCTCGGCCCCTTTCACGACTAAGCGCTCTCCCTCATGAGAGCAAGGGATCAATGACTTTCACGGAAGTCCCGCCTCTGCGGTACCATGGCGCTGCCATGCCCATGGCCCTACTATCCGTCGCCTCGCATCTGCATCCCTTTTCTTCACGATCAGTAGATATGTCTCTGTGGCACTCCTCTGAGTCCACCTCCATTCTAACTGATGCTTGATTTTGGGTAGCTAAGTCCCTCTGGACTCGTCGTCGCTTCCTCGCCCCTTTCGACCCCTTGTTTCAACACCTCTGTGTTCTCCAAGCAGTCTGTTTGGTCGATGGAAAGACAGACTGCAACACCCATGCATGGCCTCTGCCATCGCATTATAGGGTTTGCACCGATTCTGTTCTCCTTAACTTCCTTGGTAGCAACGTTCGCTTACTCGACCTTGTCCTCTGACTTGCCGGGCTCCCTTAAGCAAATATGAGCTCTAGAGCAGTCCAACTCTCCAGCTGCTTCGATCATACCTCTGCATGATCAAGTCCCTCCCATAGAACTCACTAGTACTTGCATCTGAACTTTTCCCTTGGTGGAATCCAGCCCCCATATGCTGATGACCAAAGTTTTCATCCGATGCAAAATTCGATGCACGCACGGAAGACCCACCTCTGCGGTACCATGGCCTTCGCTCCTTGAATCCATAGCCCTTCTTGCCATCATGTTGTTCACCGAAGTGGAGTTTCCAGTAGCTCCCGATCATACCTCCATATGATCTAGTCCCTCGCGGGACTTTAGGTCGTGTGTATCGCATTGCCATCGAACTGTTCCACCACGATCCGCTGCACCATGTCGCCTCCTGGTGACATCTCCATTGCATTCTGATCCTTGTGGAATAAACTCGAATTGTGAACCCTCCATATGTGTGGCCTCTGCTAATACATCGCAGGGACTCCTCCACCTTCGATTTTGTTTGCTCCTTTGGCAATCGACCTTCATCCACCCACTCTTGGGTCACACCTAGATATAGCACCACTCTAGGATAGTCTGTCGCCTAGTAGCTCCCGAAGTCCACCGACTTCACT
This sequence comes from Musa acuminata AAA Group, assembly GCF_036884655.1. Classification (NCBI taxonomy): domain Eukaryota; kingdom Viridiplantae; phylum Streptophyta; class Magnoliopsida; order Zingiberales; family Musaceae; genus Musa; species Musa acuminata. The sequence goes on along the minus strand of NC_088359.1, from coordinate 25,161,067 downwards.
GTAATTTGTGCACCATTGTCTGGATCCTGGGCCTCTGCCCCTACCAGCATAATCTCCGCTGCGCACTGCTTCCTTCATGGCAACTTGAATGGCAACACTGTGGCATATTCTTCAAGAGTACCTGCCTCTGCGTCCTCTTTCCCCGTGCTAAGGCCTTCTGAACCCAACTTCGCCTCCGCAAATTGAGTCGCCTTAGTTCCTCCATCAAATGCTCCTCCGAGATAAGGTGCATGTGCCCAGAAGCTCCCTTCGCCTTTGGCACCATGCAAGATGAGTCCATTTCGTCAGAATGAAGGACCCATGGAACAACATGATCCTACTCTTGCCTCTACAAGAGTTCATGTCCTTGACCTCTGTCTAAGGAAAGCACTGTGTCTCTGCTCCATGTTCCAACTTCTATGCTGGCTCCTTTCATGCGGCTTGGGTACTTCGCCAAGTTACACCCAAGTTGCTCCGCTCCTCGTTTTTGCATTGAGTCGATAGTGGCCCTCGCGCCCACTATTCCACGGGTCAGCCCTCCCTTAAGTCCGATCTCCACATCGACTCCAAGTGTGCCTTCATTTGTGTTGCTTTGGGTCGCTCCCCCACTTGATCTCGCAATGCATCCACCAATGCATTCTCTCAAGCGAGATTATGTGACGACTCCTCGCCGCTTGCTCAGTCCATCGAGCTTCGTGGAGTTGTTGTTTGTTGAGGTACTCCTCCTCAACATGTGAGGTCCGTCTCACATGATTCTCCCTCTGGAGAGACGGGACTTATCCCTCCTGGATAACTGTCCCATTGGAGCAACATCTCTCTTCGTTTCGGAGACCACCATCCCCTTGGACTACTCCGATCTGCTGAACAAGATGTGCATTGTTCTGCCTCCTGCAAACGCACTTGCCAGATTGCGACTCCCCGTCAATACAGCCCCCGCTACACCCTTCAAGGCCTAGCAACATGCTGAACTCGTTGCACACTTCAGCCTCCTACGAACGTATCCTTCACATTCCGAAGAGAAAGTTTCAATGCTCCATGGCGCCGAGTTTCGGTTGCTTTGGGATGGCCACGAACATTCCATCGTCCGCATACATGCCCATGCATGAGTACCAAATTCTTCGAGTTAGCAATTCCCCTCACCTCTGTGAGCTTTGCATAACTCTTTTGGTCGTTGAGCAACTCATTCCACTTTGCATGGTCTCATCCTTTACCAAGCGTCTCGCTTGCATTGAGCACCATCAAGTATAGTTGTCAACGTTGAGCCATAGCTCAAACTCAGCCATCCCAACCTTTGTGCGCTCCACATTCTTCCAAGCTTGTCTATTCTCGTGGTGCCTCTTGCGCGAAGGGTTGGTCATTCCTCTGAATGCCAATGTCAGATGCCCGCTCCTCCGAGCGACTCCTTTTCCCTACATCTCTATGCCCGTTTTCTCCCAAACGGTCGCGCGTGTGCTGACTGCCCTCAACGCAGCCCCGTAGGTCCCCCACGTTTGCATGTCAAGTGTTTCTATGAGTGCTTGTCCCGCTCTGATACCATCTGTCACGGACTTAGTTGGTTTTGCCTAAGTCGTGCGGCACCCTTGCGTGTCCGTCCGCAAAGGTCAGCCTCCCCGAAGCCTCCCATTGTCCCTTAGGACAACCAAAAGAGAGAACGGGTTAGAGAGAACGCCTCAATCAGGATCCACAAGCAAACATCTTCCGAAAAACACTTCATAGACAATGCAAATTACAAACAGACTTTAAAAGCTCTGAACAGTGGCACAACAAAGGGTAAAATGGTCCATTACAGATCGAGAATCTCTCGCACGTGTCCACATGACACAACCTTTATTTACAAGCCTAAAGAGGCCACCAACCCAACTAAAATGGGACTATTATGCCTTCGGCCGCCCCTCTACATGTTGTACAAGGCATGAACATGCCAAAAGACACGGACATACATAAGCATTACATCAAACATCCTGTTTCGAAGTTTGTCCGTGACAGTTCGTCGGAAGTTCTGTAGGAACCAGCCAAGAAGTCTTGGAGCTTGCCAGAGAAGCTCGTTAGAACTCGCCAAGAAGATCGTCGTGAAGTCCAGGAGCTTGCCGGGAGTCCGTTGGAACATTGCCAAGAGATCGTCGGAAGTTCGCCGGAAGATCATCGAAAGCTCGCCGGAAGAAACTAGACTTACGGACTTGTTTAGCTTAGAATATATCTTAGGAATCATAGTTAGCATGTAATTGGATTTGGATTTGGGCCAATTCAATTAGGGGCCAGTTGGGCCCATGTAAGGATTGTGTTGGGCCCAATTAGAGGCCCAAACAATGACCCAAGAGGTGACACCGTCGTAGCACAATTTTTGAGACTATGTCAGGCGGTGGTACCATTGGTTTGGGTGGTGGTACCGCCCAGACACAGCCTTCGAGAGGCTGCAGGCGGTGGTACCACCCAGTGCAGTATCAGCGTCAGACTGACGTAGGCAATGGTACCGCCCAACGTAGGCGGTGGTACCACCCGTGCTTGGGAAACATAGGATGAGATGTTTTTAGGCTCCAAGTTTGAATCAACTTGAAGTCTATAAATACCCCTCTCATCCCTGGTTAAAGCATACAAGCACAAAGAATTTAAAATGAGAAAAACGCTGTAGAAATCTCTTATGAGAATCCTCCTCTAGTCTAAGTATTAGAATAGTTTGAGAGAGGAGTGAGTGCTTGTAAGGGTTGTCTCCTAAACCCAGTAAAAGAAGAAGAGGGGTGTAAGAAGGAGGTTAATCTTTGCTTATTAAAGGAAGATCGATAATGGATGCCGGTGGCCTCGACGGAAGAGGAATCGACGGAGTGGATGTAGGTCACGACGACCGAACCACTATAAAATTGGTGTGTTCTCTAGTTTGCATTTACCTTATTGCAAACTGAATTCCTATTTACCTTATTGCAAACTGAATTCCTCCTTACTACGTTTCCGTATGCTTTCAAGTTAACATCTTTACCAAACCGATTTTATCGAAATGAAACATTTTTGAAAACATGATTTTACCGTTGCACTAATTCACCCCCCCTTTAGTGCCGAACCCTTTCCTAACAAGAATAGGTTCCACAAAATACAATATAAGAATTAAAAATGATAAAATCAATTTTAATTTTTTTTCTTCCTCTTTCCATCATCAATTAAAAATGTCATTGTCCCAAACGACTTGCGGATCCATTTGAGATCAGGTTGATTAATGTGACACTAGAAGAAGGAATATTGAAGTGAAATCCAATTGGTTGGAGGTATATAATAATTCTTCTATAATTCCACTTATACCCGCCCTCGATTGACATGACTGCATTATTTTGACTGGCTTTCTAATATTTTTTTTTATATTTTATGAATAATATTTTACATGTAAATAATAATAGTTCAGAATAGATTTCATAAATTATAATATAAGAATTATATGTAGATTTTGTATTGATGAGAGTCTTATTCATAAGACTTTAATGATTAACACTAGCTTTCTAAGATTTTTTTATTTTTTAATAATGTTTTACATGCAAAGAACAATGCACACATAAAAAAAAAAAACTCGGATAACAATATATGATGTTGTGAGTACTTGTCATGGCTACACTAATATGTTTCACAAAGTATAATATAAGAATTATCATTAAATTTTGTTTTGATGAGAGTCTTACTGCTCTAAAATATGATAAAATTAATTTTATTTTTTTTTTCTCTTTCGATCATCAATTAATAATATCATTCTTATAAACAACTTATAGGTCCATTCAAGATTAAGATAGATAGATTATGATGATTGGAGTAACACGAGTTAGAAGTGAAATCCAATTGATGAGAGATATATAATGATTGTTTTATAATTCTACTTTCACCCACCTCGATCATTATGTTAATACAAATTTCCAATCTGTCATCGGTGAATACTACATCTTTTCACAATAAACCAGTATGTAATGGTAAGAGGAGAAGGAGATGATACAAATAGGAAGGAGACAACAATGACATAATAAGATTGAGCAGGTAATGAAAGAGGATGAAAGATAAAAATATAAATCATCTATGGATCATTTATATTAAATCAAACTAATTTGATATATCAATATTTGATTATCATTGATACGATCTCATAAGCTTCCAATAAATTATTCATTTTAGATGTGCCTACACCATTTTATTGATATCTTGGTTCTTTATCAAACTATCAATAATATATATATATATATATATATATATATATATATAAAGTGATGCTTCGGTTATATCTGACATCATTTAACATGGAATTTATGTCTGTAATGATATGTTCAGACTGTTAGGTAATGTGGGGCCTCTATCATCAACCTGAGTTCATAAAGTCGATATGATCCACCGCATCAACTTGTTAATTGTCGAAGATATTATGAGTAGAGCCCCTCCCATTTATTACATCTATGTTAAGATTCGGGCAGGTCATCACGTCGGATGGTGTGCCGCTTATACACCAAAATATTCATGTACTGACAAATAGAAGGATCTGATGCGATCTCACTGGAAACTTTGTTGATCCATCACCATCCATTCCCCGCTGCAATAATGGACACACTTTTTAGACCAAAGGTCACTAGTCCAACGGCATCGCTTCCACTGCCTCTGTGCCTCGAGTAAGCCAGGAAACTGGAATTGTATACTATCCATTGGGTGGATTGATGTGGGCTCCAGATCAAAATTGCGGGCATGGTTTTTCCTCCAATGGAACAGCGTCATTTGGTGTTTTCTTGACCTATATGTGACAGTGATCACTATCTTGCCGTTTATTATGCACGGACCAACTGTAGTCCCGCCACAGTAATCCGACGGTGATGCGAGTCCTCATAACGCGATCGTCACCTGTGACCGCCAGCGGAGCGCCGTATTACCTCCGCCAGTTCAGTGAACAACGTCGCGGTGCTCCATTCGTCCTTTCACATAAATATTTTTCCGGTTCATCTGGCCTTCTTCTTCCGTTTCTCTCCCTGGTTCCAATCCCGTTCGCCAGGAGAAGCGGCGGAGAGACGGAGGGAGCGCTGAAGATGGGATCTTTGCGTAAAAAGGTTCGATTTTGCGCTTCCGTTGTTCTTCTCTTGCTCTCGTTCCTGCTCCTACTTGGCTCCCTCTCGCTCGTCGGGGCGACGGACATCCCCCTCGGTTCTACTCTCTCCCCCTCGAACGCCTCCTCCTGGTCGTCCCCGACCGGGACCTTCTCCTTCGGCTTCTTCTCCGATCGGCAGAGCCCCTCGCTCTACCTTGCCGCCATCAGCTACTCCGGCGGCATTATTGTCTGGTCTGCCGGTGGCAGCGGCAGCGGCTCCGTCGACTCAGCCGCCTCCCTTCAGCTCCGCGCCGACGGAAACCTCTGCCTCGTCAGTGGCTCCGGGGCTCTCGTCTGGGAGTCCGGAACCGCCAGCAAAGGCGTCTCCGCCGCCGCCCTCCTCGATTCCGGCGACTTCGTGCTCAAGAACTCCACCGCCGTCGTCTGGGACACCTACGACAACCCCACCGACACCATCCTCCAGTCACAAAACTTCACCTTTGGCCAGGTACTGCGCTCCGGCGTCTACTCCTTCTCTATTCTCCAGAGCGGAAACCTCACCCTAACGTGGAACGATAGCATCACTTATTTCAACAAGGGGTTCAACTCCACCTTCACTGCCAACAAATCCCTTGCTTCCCCGGTGTTGACCCTCCAAGCCAATGGAATCGTGTCGCTCTCCGATGCATCACTTTCTACCGCAGTGGTCATCGCTTACAGCAGCGATTACGGCGAGAGCGACGACATCATCCGGTTTGTGAAGCTGGACTCCGACGGAAATCTGAGAACTTACACTGCCGTCAGAGGTGCCGCCGTCGCCTCGCGGCAGTGGGCGGCTGTCGCGGACCAGTGTGAGGTCTTCGGATGGTGCGGCAACATGGGAATCTGTAGTTACAACGATACGTCTCCTACCTGCGGTTGCCCGTCTAGGAATTTCGACTTCGTCGACCCAGATGATCACCGGAAGGGTTGCAAGAGGAGGACCGAGATCCAGGACTGCCCAGGGAACTCTACCATGCTGCAGCTCGATCACACCCAGTTCTTGACATACGCGCCGGAGATCTCCTCCGAGCAATTCTTCGTTGGCATCACCGCTTGCAGGTTGAACTGCCTCTCGGGGGGCTCCTGCGTCGCTTCCACTGCGCTCGGTGACGGATCGGGATTCTGCTACCTGAAGGCGTCCAATTTCGTCAGCGGGTACCAGTCGACGGCGCTCCCCAGTACTTCCTTCGTCAAAGTGTGCGCACCAGCTCTCCCAAACTCCCCATCTCCGCCGGGAGAGCTCCGCTCGCGGTCCTCCAATCTGAAGGGTTGGCTGGTTGCCGTTCTGGTTTTTGGCACTGTCTCGGGGTTGATGCTCTTCGAGTGGGGGTTGTGGCGGTGCTTTTGCCGGAACGGCGCAAGATATGGGCCATCATCGGCTCAGTACGCGCTCCTCGAGTACGCCTCCGGTGCCCCGGTGCAGTTCTCATACCGCGAGCTGCAGAAGTCGACCAGGCGATTCAAGGAGAGACTTGGGGAAGGAAGCTTCGGCGCCGTATACAAAGGGGTCCTCGCGAGCAGGACAGCGGTCGCGGTGAAGCAGCTCGAGGGGATCGAGCAAGGCGAGAAGCAATTCAGAATGGAGGTGGCAACCATAAGCAGCACCCACCACTTGAACCTGGTCAGGCTGATCGGATTCTGCTCGGAAGGACGGCACAGACTTCTGGTCTACGAGTTCATGAAGAACGGCTCGCTCGACAGCTTCCTCTTCTCCGGTGAGTCCTCCTCGGGCAAGCTATCGTGGTCGACGCGGTTCAGTATCGCAGTCGCGACAGCCAGAGGCATCACATACCTGCACGAGGAATGCCGGGATTGCATCGTCCACTGCGACATCAAGCCAGAAAACATCCTCCTCGATGAGAATTACAACGCGAAGGTTTCGGATTTCGGTCTTGCAAAACTGGTCAACGCGAAAGACCACAGGCAAAGGACTTTGACGAGCGTTCGGGGGACCAGAGGGTACTTGGCTCCCGAATGGCTTGCGAATCTCCCGATCTCATCCAAGTCGGATGTGTACAGCTTCGGAATGGTGTTGCTGGAGATCGTGAGCGGGCGGCGCAACTTCGATGTTTCGGATGACACTGGCCGGAAGAAGTTCTCGGTGTGGGCGTACGAAGAGCTGGAGAAGGGAAACATCAAGAGCGCAATGGACAAGAGGCTCGCCGAGCAGGACGTGGACATGGAGCAGCTGAAGAGAGCGCTACTGGTGAGCTTCTGGTGCATCCAGGAGCAGCCCTCGCAGAGACCGTCGATGGGGAAGGTTGTGCAGATGCTGGAAGGGGTTTTGGCCATAGACAGGCCTCCGGCTCCGAAGGCCGCAGACGGTGGTTTGGCGGCTGTCACTAGCAGCAGCGCGAACACCAGCATCACCGTTTTCGTTACGTCATCTCCGGCTCAGCCTTCGTCGAGCTCATCGCATTCGATTGCAAGCTCCTCATTGGTTTCCAAGAGGAACTTGGACGAACCAACGTCATCCCCGGTGGTCGTCGCAGACCAATCTTCCTCGTAGAATGCTATGGAGACTCGAGGTGTTCGATCTGAATCGTGTATGACCGATTACATGGAACCAAAGAAGCACTTGGAAGTCTGCTACATCAGTTTCTGTACAGTATTAAATTTGTAGTCATGTAATGTACTATGAGGCGATTTCTCATCATATCTGTCAAGTTTATTTGAGATAATTGAAGCTGATCGCTATATTTGTAAGAATAGCTCGAATGAAGCAAGCATGAATGATCTAAGAACTGCAATTTTGTTGCACAGAATGAGAGCATTCACTCTTTCTTTGTGTGTGTCTATATATTAATTCGTCTAACAAAAAAAAGGAAACTGATAAATGGTGTGAAGCACAGGTTTGGTCGTATAAAATGCGACATGTTTTCAATCTTATGCATTAAGGTATCATTAAACGGAGATATGACAAATAGAAAACCATTGATATGTCATCCTCACATAATGATAGGTCACCTTTACATGATTGACATGACATGCTATGTGGGGCCCGACTCTATAAGATTACCAACGTGGACATTACAAGGAAGTCGATTGAAATCGATTCAAATATGATGTTGACCATGTAGTATTGTTGACTGAAAAGTTGATTTAGTAAATCATTATTTTGTATCTCTATGTACAACTTCACTTAATGGCCAGATGATGCGTATAATGATTCCTACACGATCTCGACCAAACGATTCTTTATTGTACTATAAAAAATTTCCTTTGATACATTTTTAGCAATGAATACTATTTAACTAAATACATTGATCGAATCCGAATCTATACAAACTTAAACATTAAATAGAATATTATCAGATATACTATTAATGTTGCTCTTTGTCTTATATTTAACCCTTTTTTTTAATACATGTTGGTGAATCTTTACGTCGTGATTGAGATGTCAGCACGACTCGGTCCAGTCCCGGATATACAAAGTTACCTACGTGGATGCTCGGGTGGTGAGGGGGAGCGTCATCCCCCGAGCGTGGTCTTCTCTCTTGGCGAGTGGTCTGCTTCTTCGTCGCTGGACTCCTGCACACAGGTCGAGGTCGGGAGGAGGATTTTCCAACTCGACCCATCCGAAGTTTAAGTTAGCTTTTTGCGGAATGAGAGAGAGTTGAGGGTTCGAAGTCTCTCCAGTCCCCTAGCTCTGACCAAGTGGCAAGCTTTTATACCTGTATACGGGGAATGGTCGTACCCCATACGTTAATGATCATCGACCCCTTAAGCGATTGGCCCATGCCTCTATGCTCGACGGCGTCGTTCCTGTCGATGTGTGTGGATCGTCCTCGAGCGACGCCGTCCCGATCATTCTGGGGCGGCTCTATACTCGATGGTATCATTCCGATCGACGTGTGTGGATCGTCGTTAAGCGACGCCATCTCGATCATTCTGGTTGGCTCTCTACTTGATGGTGCCACTCTAGTCGATGTGTTCGGATCGTCCTCGAGCGGTGCCGACCCGATCATTCCGGGGCGGCTCTGTACTCAAAACGGTGCCATTCCGGACCTTCCGAGGTAGCTTTGTACATAACAGCATCACTTATACGGTCCTACACAAGCTGTGATGGGGGGGGGTGGGGTTGCGGGGTGAGGAGGCGGAAGAGGGAGAGGACGGTCGCATTGTCTGAGTTGTCGACGTGGTCTGTCACATCGGCTTGTAATTTTCACATCGGTGCTGTTGTGGCTATGGTATGCTATCATATTATGCCCTATCATTCTCTTCCCCCCACATGAGTCATGCTTCGGGCATCTCATGGAGGGGTTCGGGGCATGGCTTAGCTTCTTCACGGTGGTTGGTCCAATCGTCTTATTAGGGGCAATCGGTTCAGTTGTGTTGGGAAAAACCTATTAAAGCGGAATAATTCTTTTCCCTCTTTATGTATCAAAATGGGTTTCTCATTAAAATATCAACTTGATATCAAAATGCTAATATCAACCAGAATAACATAAATAGTAGAGCAATAAATCAATCACACAGTGAGACTAAATTTTTAACATGAAAAACCTAATACGGAAAAAATCACGGGACCATAGTCCACCTCAAACTTCCGCTATCAATAGTAATGATAACAGGTTTATAGTAAATCTTCTCTAGAATAACCAGCGGATCACAATAACATCAAGAACATAGATCTTGGCTCAATAATAGCATATTATCATCACATAGGATGAATCTCATCAAAAGAGAATTCTATATCTCACAAAGTAGGTATAGTAGGAAAGTATCTCAGAGAGGATAAACTATAGATCAACACTATTAGGATTATAGAGTTTGCTGTGAGGATTCTTTGCAACAAATTTGGGCTAAAACCGATAAAGTTTAACCTCCAATCATCAAGCAGAAAACTCAGAAACCTTACTTTCTCTCTCCTATTTCTCTTTCTCTTATTTCCTCTCTTTCTTTGCGTGCCGCTATTCTCAAGCTGCAAGAACGCACGTTGCCCTCTCTCATATTTGTCATCCTATCTCTTTTCTTTTTTCTTTTAATTAATGATTTGGGCTCAAAAAGCCCAATTATCCAAGCCCACATATGGGCTGGACCTATTAATTCTCTTCCTCCAGCTCAGATGATGGAGTTGGACAATTGAGCCTTTTGAGCTCAAATCGGTAAAAGGTGAGGGCAGTGAGCGTGCACAGTGAGCACGGACGATGCACGGTGAGAGAAAAGGCAGAGAAAGAAAAGAAGAGAAGAAAAATAGGATTATGAGTTTTCTACTTGATGATCAGAGGTTAAACTTTATCAAGTTTAGCCCAAATTTTATATGGAGAATCCTTGCAGCAAACTCTATAATCCTAATGGTGTTAATCTATAGTTTACCCTCTCTGAGGTACTTTCCTGTGATATCAATTTTGTAAGACCTAAAATTCTCTTATGATAAGATCCAAAGATATGCTATTCGTGAGTCAAGATATATGATCTTGATGTTATTGTGATCTTCTTGCTATTCTAGAGAAGACTTATTGTAAACCTGTTATCATTACTATTGATAGTGGAAGTTTGAGGTGGACTACGGTCTAGTGGTTTTTCCCGCATTGGGTTTTTCACGTTAAAAATTTGGTCTCACTGTGTGATTTATTTAATACTCTACTGTTTATGCTATTCTGGTTGATATTTATATTTTGATATCAAGTTGGTATTTTGATATACAAAGAGAGAAAAAAATTATTTCACTTTAAAAGATTTTTCCCAATAAGTGGTATCAGAGTAATAGGTTATTTGGTGCTAGTTTTTCTTGTGTGATTGAAATGGAGCAATCACATGGTATGATTAAATTGAACACATCAAATTATTTCACTTGGAGGCGTGTGATGAAAGATTTACTTTATTGCAAAGATTTGTATAAGCCCATCAAGGTTAAAGATAAACCTTCTATTATGGATGATGAGGAATGAAAAGTTCAACATAGAAAAGCTATTGCCTATATTAGAAGATGGATGGATATAAATTTGCATAAGAATATTTCTAATGAAACTAAAGCTGATGTTGTTTGGCAAAGGTTAGAAAACCTCTGCGAAAAAGATAGTGGGAAATAGAATCTCTCCTCAGAAGACTTGTAAATTTAAAGTATAAAGATTGTGGTAATATTGTTGAGCATATAAGCCTATTTCAAAGTCTTGCAAATAAGCTGGTTGCTATGAAAATGAATATGAGAATGAAATGCAAGGATTATTACTTCTCAACTCTTTACCAGAAAGTTGAGAAATATATGTGGTGACAATTTGTAACTCCACACCATAGGGGACTCTAACTATAGATATGGTTAAAGATAGTTTGCTAAATGAAGATGCTAGAAGGAAAGAACAAGGTGAATCTTCTTTTAGTGGATTTGTTACTAAAAAATAAGAAAGACGTGGAAGAAGTTATAGCAGAAATCCATATGGTTATAGAGGAAGATCCAAGTCTAGAAAAGATATCAAATGTTTCCACTATAACAGACTAGGTCACATGAAGAAAGAGTGTAGGTTTTGGAAGCGAGAACAGAATGAAAGGAAGAAAAATGAGAAAGAGACCAATACAATTGCTGCTGACGGTGATATCATTATTGTTTGTGATGACGATTATGTCAGTCTTGTAGCTTAGGATAGTAACTGGATAATTGACTCTGGTGCTTCATTTCATATTACTTCTCATGGCGATTTTTTCAGATCTTACACTACTAGTGATTTTGGTAATATCAGAATGAGAAATAGTGGTACATCTTAGATTGTGGGTATTGGAGATATTTGCTTAGAGACCAGTATTAGGAGCAAATTGATACTCAAAGATGTAAGGCATGTTCCAAATATTCGTCTTAACTTAATATCTACAGGTAGACTTGATGATGAGGGCTTTGCACATTATTTTGGTGAAAGCAAATGGAAACTCACTAAAGGTTCTCTAATTGTGACAAGAGGAAAGAAGCCTAACTCTTTTTATATCATGAAAGCTAAGCTACATAAAAGAGAAATTAATGTAATTTAGAAGGGTGAAAGTATAGATATTTGGCACAAGAGGTTTGGTCATATCAGCGAGAAGGGACTTCAAACTCTTGCTAGAAAGCAAATCTTACCAGAGTTACAAGGTACATCTCTTAAATCTTGTGATCATTACTTAGCTGAAAAAACACATAGAGTTGTCTTTCATACATATCCATCATCTAGAAAATCAAATGTTATTGATTTAGTTCATATTGATGTTTGTACTATGTAAACTAGAACTCTTGGAGATGCTCTTTATTTTGTTATTTTTATTGATGACTGTTCTAGAAAAGTATGGGTTTTTACTTTGAAATCTAAAGACAAGGTACTTGATGTTTTCAAGGAGTTTTATGTCAATATTGAAAGAGAAACTAGTAGAAAGCTAAAGTGTGTTCGATCAGATAATGGTGGTGAGTATAAGGGTCCTTTTGAGAATTATTGTAGGTTCCATGGTATCAGACTTGAGAAAACAGTTCGTAAAACTCTTTAGCAGAATGGTGTAGCAGAAAGGATAAACAGAACCATTAAAGAAATGATTAGATGTATGCTTTCCCATGCCAAGTTACCTAAGTCATTTTGGGGCGAGGCTATAAGAATTACAATTGACCTGATAAATCTTTCTCCATCAGTTCCTCTGAAAAGTGATATTCCAGAGAGAGTATAGAAAGAAAAAAAATATATCTTATAATTACTTAAGAGTCTTTGAGTATAAAGCATTTGTTCATATTCCCAAAGATGAGAGGTCCAAGCTTGATAATAAAGCAAAAGCATATATCTTCTTAGGATATGGTCATGAAGAGTTTGGGTAAAGATTATGGGATCTAGTGAACAAGAAGATCATTAGAAGCAGAGATGTTATATTTCTTGAAAACCAATTATTTGATGATGATGATAATGTTGAGAAGCCAAAACCTCTATTTATATTCCTTAGAGTCTGGGTCTAGTTCCTTCACTTGTAGTTCATGATGATTATGAGGGAGATGAACAATAAGATTATGGTAAAAATACAAGTAATGATACTCCTACACTAGAGAGCAAGTGATGTTGAACCAACTGAACAAGCACCTCCACCACCAATTGAGATTTCACTGAGAAGATCCACTAGAGAGCGACAACCATCTACTAGATATCCCTCACATGAGTATATTATGCATACTATCGAGGGAGAGCCAGAAACTTACCAAGAAGCTATTCTACATGAGTATAAGAATGAGTGGGATAAAGCCATGCAAGAAGAGATGAGATCCTTGCTTAAGAACCACACCTATTACTTAGTAAAGTTGTCTAAAGAGAAGAAAGCTCTCAAGAATAAATGGATTTACAAATTGAAGACCGAAAATAATATCACAATAAAGACACAAGGCACAACTAGTTATGAAGGAATTGAGTTAGATGAAAGTTATTAACTTTAAATAAATACTTTTTCCTATGGTGAAAATGTCCTATATCCAAGTTATTCTTGGTTTGGCTGCCCATTTGAATTTAGAAGTTGAGCAACTTGATGTGAAAACAATAATTCTTCATAGTGACTTAAAAGAAGAAATTTACATGGAGCAACCAGAAAGTTACAAAGTCAAGGGAAAAGAAAATATGGTGTGTAAGCTTATGAAAAGCTTATATGGACTCAAATAAGCACCTAGATAGTGATACAAGAAGTTTGATTCATTTATGATGAACCAAGGGTATAATAGAACCACATCTAATCATTGTGTGTTTATGAAGAAATTTTCAGATGATAATTTTATTATTCTACTATTATATGTTGATGATATGCTGATTATTGGTCAAGATGTCGGTAAAATTGAAAAGCTTAAAAAAGAGCTATGTAAGTCTTTTGCCATGAAAGACTTGGGATCGATGAAACAAATACTTAGCATGAAGATTTTTCGTGATAGGAAAAAAAGGAAGATTTGGCTATCTCAGGAGACCTACATTGAAAAGGTTCTTAAAAGATTCAATATGAGTAAAGCCAAAGCAGTTTGTTCTCCACTTGTAGGTCATTTCAAGCTTAGTTCGAAACAATGTCCTACAAGTGAGAAAGAAAAAGAAGAAATATCTAGAGTGCCTTACTCATCTGCAGTAGGTAGTTTGATGTATGCTATGGTTTGTACTAGGCTAGATATAGCTCATGCAGTTGGAGTTGTCAACTGATTTCTCTCTAATCCTGGAAAGGAACATTGGGCAGCAATGAAATTGATATTAAGATATCTAAGAGGTACTTCCAGTTTGTGTTTATGTTTTGGCAGTGATGAACCTGTGTTAGAAGGGTACATAGATACAGATATAGCAGGTGATAATGATTCCAAGAAGTCCACTTCGGGATTCTTGATGATATTTGCAGGAGGAGTAATCTCTTGGCAGTCTAAGTTACAGAATTATGTTGCTCTATCAACTACAGAAGCAGAATACATAGCAATTACTAAAGCCTGCAAGGAAACTTTATGAATGAAAATGTTTCTACAAGAATTGGGCTTGAAATAGGAAGGATATATTATTTACTGTGAAAGTCAAAGTGTCATTCACCTCTCTAAGAATTAAACATATCATTCCAGATCCAAGCATATTGATGTGAGATATTATTGGATTCGTGATGTGCTTGAGTTGAAAGAATTATAGTTAGAAAAAATGCATAATAATGAGAATGGATCAGATATGTTGACAAAGTCTTTGCCTAAGTAAAAACTTGAAGCATGTAGGCGAAAAGCAGGCTTAGTACAGCCCACCATATGAGCTAGAGGGAGAGAATTGTTGGGTCTAGCCCATATGTGGACTTGGACAATTGGGCCTTTTGAGCCAAAATCATTAATTAAAAGGCAAAAGGTGAGGGCAGTGAGCATGCGCAGCGAGCAGCAAGGCGCACGGTGAGAGAAAAGGCAGAGAGAGAAAAGAAGAGAAGAAAAATAGGATTATGAGTTTCCTACTTGACGATCAAGGGTTAAACTTTGTCAATTTTGGTCCAAATTTTATGTGGAGAATCCTTGTAGCAAGCTCTACAATCCTAATAGTGTTAATCTATAATTTACCCTCTCTAAGGTACTTTCATGTGATATCCACTTTATGAGACCTAAAATTCTCTTATGATAAGATCCATTTATATGATGAAGATATGTTATTCTTGAGCCAAGATATATGATCTTGATGTTCCTGTGATCCTCTTGCTATTCTAGAAAAGACTTATTGTTAACCTGTTATCATTACTATTGATAGTGGAAGTTTGAGGCGGACTATGGTCCCGTGGTTTTTCCCGCGTTGGGTTTTTCACGTTAAAAATTTGGTCTCATTATGTGATTGATTTATTGCTCTATTGTTTATGCTATTCTGGTTGATATTTGCATTTTAATATTAAGTTGGTATTTTGATGAGGAACACATTTTGATACACAAAGAGAGAAAAGAATTATTTCACTTTAACAGGTCAAGTTGTTGTTCATGTGTAAACTGGTTCAGTAAGGAGCTGGGTGATTTTGCTGATGCATGGTTTGAGTGATGATCGATTGAGATGCATGACTCGAATATTGGACTAGCCGCGAGGCATGGCTTGGGCATTGGACTGGCTGCAAGGTGTGGCTCGTGTTGGAAAATCTTGGGGGCGACATCACATGCGCAGTGGAAGAACAAGAAAACAAAATCCCCGATTCCCAAAGAGATGTTCGTCGTCGTGCGAAGATTGGTGTGCAAAATCCGCGAAACTGAAAAAACTGCGTATAGAGTAGATTGTGTTACCTAGGGAGATCGTATATCCCTGTTTCCTTACAAATCTTTAGGAGAGGGTGATGGAGGTCAAGCGTCCTCCTCTCTAGCGGTGGTCCACACAGCAGGGCTGTGACTACGCTCCTCAAAACTCCAAGCCTGTTCTGAGGTGGAGAGGGGAAGGAGAATAGGAGAGGCAAGCAAAGACTCTAGCCTATGAGGCTCTGAATCCCTCCTATTTATAGAGGTCCCTTGTCAAACTCTAATGGATCCTCCCCTAGTGGGTATTGGATCTGCATCCAATAACCCAAGCCTTTTAGATTAGTGGATCTCTATCCAATAATCTCTCATGGGCTCTTATTGGATCTCGTCTATAGGATCCAATAATTCATGGGCTTATTGGATATCCAATAAGACAAGGGCTCCGTCGGATATCTCATATCCGAACCTCTACTCATCGCAATGCCTACCATATGTGTGTGACCCTCTAGGCCCAATATCGAGCTGGTCGTGAGTCATACTTGTCAGAACTCCTTCTAACTCAGTGAATTATTATCTTTGTAATAATTCACTCGACTCATCGACTACAGACGTACTAGGCCACTCATCGCTCTAATCGGATTCTCCCGGAGAACTCTTTCTCTCTCAACCCGAATGACCTTGGCTAGGGATTTGTTTGAGCAAGAACCCGAAAGCGAGCAAGAACTCTTTCTTCTTCTTCTTCTTCTTCTTTGAACGAGAAGGTTGTACGAGCCCTTGAGGTCTCAAAATCGTTGCATGATTTTGATTCTATTATCACTATGGTGCTACTCGGCCACATCCGGGACCGTTATAGCATATCGATCGAATATGAGTTACATGCTCCTCGGCCTGGACAATGCACCTATGACCCATTCCCTGATGGGTTCGGGCTGACGCTTGATGCATTAGAGGCAAGGCTAAGGTTTCCTCTACACCAGACGATTGAGGCTTGTCTCTCTTACTAGTGAATTTTGCATTGACAAATGATGCCGAACTCATGGTGGTATATGGTGGTCTTTTTTGGGGAGTGTCATGGTGTGGGTATCACCGTGACCCGCTCACTCTTCCTTACTTGCTTTCATCTTTCCAGAGGGTCGGGTGGTTACTACCTATTGTCCCAGGGTGATTTTAGGGTAAGTGGGGCGCCTTCTAATAACAAGGGGTGGAAGAGTCATTACTTCTTTATTAGTTATAGTCGGGGATGGGGTTTTAAACTCCCATGGTCGGCTCAATTGATTAACAATACCTCCCCGAGGTTGTCTAACGGGAAATTTGAGTAGCTTGGGGATTTGAAGGAGATTCTTTTTTCTTCTAGGATCATTAGGAATATGGCCGAGGAGTGATTGGTTAAGACGGGTCTTAGTTCGGCTTCTCGGGGTATGGTCCGAGCCCGTCCCCTTGCCTCTGCTCAAGCCATAGCTTTATCATTTTTTGTGTTGCTGACTAACCCTTGACCCCTGGGCAGATATGGTGAACCTCAAGGCACTGAGAGGCATGCCTTGCATCTCAATGACTTCTCACCCTTCCTCGTCGTCCGCTCCTCCCTCGGAGGGTTGGACCCATCCGCACGATGGAGAAGCCCCGAGCAAGACCGTCCGCGGAAGAAGGCTAAGGTGGGGACCCATAAGATGTCTGACGCAACAGCGGCTGAGGGAACTACTACCGTGCGGAGGGGGTGAGCGCGGAGAAAGTTCTCAGGACGTTGCCGGTGACGGAAGTGTGGGCAGGAGCACGCACGATAAGGAGCGTGTTCCCCTGTCGGGGGTGGAGCCTGGGAGGTCGGTTCGACCGGCGTCGATGCAAGACCTTTGTCGCATCCGACAGCAAACTAAGAACGAGCCTTTCTAAGCTCTATTGATGGGCGAATTACCTGATGGCGAGGCAGAGGCTTCCCTCGAGCCGCATTGGTCGGGGCTGACCATGGGGTGCCGCGTGTGGACTAATGGCTTCTCGTTCGTGGCGTATATCCATGGTGCGCTCGTCCCGACAGTAGTGAAGTAGGTGTATACCTCTCCATCGGAGGTGCTGATCGATAAAGCCGCCAAGTCCTTGGTCTGGGTAAGAATTCCACCTTCTTAATCTGCTTCGCGGTTTCTTCTTTCGATCACTAATTTTGCGCTGTCCTTGTGCAGAACCAACACTACTACATAGGGCTGATAGATCGAGTTCGGGACGCGGGTCGAGTAATCAGCAACATGGGGAATAAGATTTCCGAGCTTCATGGTCAAATCAAAGAATTAAAGCGGGGTTCTGCCCCGGAAGCTGTTGCGATGGCCGAGTAGCAAGTGACCAACCTGGAATCGGAGGTGGCTCGGCTGAAGTCTGAACTTGCGGATGCCGAGCGGGACCGAGCCATGTTTGGAGAAAAGCTTGCAGAGGCTCAGTGCCTATTGATGGAGTCCCGCAGGTCTGCTCGATGGAGGGCGAGCTACTAGACCTGTCGTGGGGTCTGGAGGCGGCTTGGGTAGAGACGAAGAAGGCTGAAGAAGCTCTTGCTGAGGAGGTTCGGGTGGTGCTTGAAAAGGGGAAGAAAATCTTATCATAGTACAAGGAATCGGTTGGTTTCCAGCTCGATCTGTAAAGGTCGGGCCAAGTTACTTATGAATACGGGTACCAAGTTGCTCTAGCTCGGTTCTGAGCTCGGTATCCTGATCTGGCGAACGAGGAAGATTCTTTCACCAACCTGCCTGAAGACGAGAATGTTGCGATGCCTGACGAGGTGCCTTTTGACGACAGCATGGGCGATCCCGAGGCCTAGGTCTATCTTCATGTATTTTTGGGTGATTGGTCAGAAGTTGTTCTATTTTTTGTTTGTCACGATCGATCGGGCTATGTAACCCTTTTGATTATTAATATAACTCTACTTTCTAGAACATAATTTTCATATCATGTGGGGGTTCTTGGACCGAACCCAGGGGTCCCCGCATTGTGAACACTTGCTTAGACATAGAACCTCTTTAAACTTGATATGTGCCAGGTCCTTAGTAACCGATCTCCTTCCTACCTCGTTATGTGCTAAGTGCCATCCCAAACAACTTTGGTTACTCGGTAGGGACCCTCCCAATTTGGGGCAAGCTTGCCCTAGGTGCACATCGAGTAGATGACCTCAACCTTTCATAGGACCAAGTCGCCCAGCTTGATCAGTCATGGGCGCACCCTTCAGTTGTAGAGTTTTGCAACAGTTTTTTTGTAAGCCAGGGCCCGGAGGTGTGCATTGGCTCTTCGCTCTTCCACGAGATCTAAGTTGTGTGGAGGCCTTCTTAGATGTACCCTTTTCGAAGTTCTCAATCCGAGGGGTCAGGAAGACTACTTTGGGAGGGAGCACCACCTTAGTTTCGAAAGCCAAACTAAAGGGTGACTCTCCCATGGCAGTTTTAGGCGTTGTGCGGGAGGCCCATAGGATGCTTAGGAGCTCGTCGACCCACATGCCACGAGCTCCGATGACTATTCTCTTGAGGCCTTCTAGAAGAGTTTGGTTGGTTACCTTAGCCACACCATTGGTTTAAGGGTGAGCCATTGAGCTGAACCTCAACTGTATCCTGTAATTTTCATAAAATTTTCTGAACTTGGCATTGTTGAACTATGTCCCATTGTCAGTGATGATGGCTTTCGGGATGCCAAAGCGGGTGATGATGTTCTTCCAGATGAATCGTTCGACTTGCCTCTTAGTGATGGACGCTAGTAGCTCGGCCTCGACCCACTTCATGAAGTAATCAAGCCCGATAACGAGGAGACTCTATTGTCCCGATGCTGGGGGGAATGGGCCGAGGTGGTCCATTCCCCACTGCACGAAAGGCCACGTGCAATCTATTGGGGTTAGTGGGACCATAGGTTAATGTTGTACCCGAGCATGCTTTTGGCATTGTTGATATCGCTATACATAAATCTTAGCATCCTGGTGCATGGTTGGCCAGTAATAACTTTGCCGGAGGATTTTGAAGGCTAGGGTTTGACCGCCACTATGCTCTCCACAAATTCCCTCGTGGACCTCAGTTAAAATTGCCTAGGCCTTGTTGGGGGCTAGGCACCTTAGGAGTAGCTTGGTGAATGATCTTCGGTAGAGTCGTCCATTTATCTCGTAATACCATGCTTGCGTACGCCGAAGTCCTCATGAGGCAGCTTTGTCGATTGGAAGCGTTCCATCCCTCTTGTAGCGGAGGATCTCCTCTATCCAGGTTGGGGTCGCATCAACTTCAATAATCTCCTTGGCCATGATGGTTCGGCAAGGGAGTTGCTCGACTTCGGGAAGAGGTAATTCGGTGCTTGGACTCGAGGCAAGCTTTACCAATGCGTCTGCTTGTGTGTTTTGCATCCGAGGAATCCTCGTCATCGTAAAGTGTTGGAAGCGGCCGACGAGCTATCATGCCTTTGACAAGTACTCAAACATGGTTATGTCTTGAGCCTTATGGTCTTCGTTGATGTGACCAACCATCAACTGCGAGTCGGTGAAAACCTTAATGCTTCTTACCTAGAGCTCTAGGGCTATTCTAAGCCTGGCCAGGAGCACTTTGTATTCAGATTCATTGTTGGTAGCTTTGAAACCAAAGCGAAGTGCGTGTTTGTACTGTTGGCCCTCGGGTCCCTTCAGGACGAGTCAGGCTCCTCCTCTTTTGATGTTTGCTAAGCCATCCACATAAAGGGGCTCGGTGCTCACATTGCTATTATCCTCGGGAGGGGTTAACTCCGAGACAAAGTCGGCAAGGACTTAAGCTTTTATGGTCATACTCGGGATGTATCATATGTTGAATTCTCTGAGCTCTACCGACCATTTGAGCATCCATCCTGATATGTCAAATTTAGATAGAATTTGCCTTAATGGTTGGTCGATCACTACCTGGATTGAGTGGGCTTGGAAATACGATCACAGCTTCTGGGCCGTCTATACAAGTGCCAAGGCTAGCTTCTTGATCGGTGGGTATCACACCTCATGTCCATTTAGGATGTGGCTCATGTAGTAGACTGGTTGTTGCGCCCTTGAATCCCCCTTGATTAGGACTGAATTGACCGTATGTTCAGATGCTGCAAGGTAGAGGCCAAGCGGTTCATCTGAAGCAACCGAGGTAAGTCGGGGTAGTTGGGCGAGGTGTTCCTTAAGCTGGGCAAAGGCCTCCTCGCATCTCGGGGTCCACTTAAAGTCCTTCGAGTTCCTCAAAGCTCAGAAAAAGGGGAGGCACTTGTCTCCTGATTGGGACAGAAATCAGGTGAGAGCGGTAAGTCTACCAGTTAGACGTTGTACCTTCTTTACTAAGCGGGGGGATGCATGTTGATGATGGCTTGAACCTTCTCGGGGTTGGCGTCTATTCCCTTTTGGTGGATGATAAAGTCAAAGAATTTTTCCGAACTGACGTTGAAGGCACACTTGGCAGGGTTGAGGCGAATGTCGTCCTTCCTAATCGTCTTGAACGTTTTCGCTTGGTCCGCTAGGTGAGTTCAAGCGAACTTGCTTTTCATGATCATGTCATCGATGTAAACCTCCATGTTTCTCCCGATCTAATGGGCGAATATCTTGTTCATCATTCTTTGGTATGTTGCTCCAGCATTCTTTAACCCGAATGACATGACCTTGTAGTAGTAGACTCCCTAGTGTGTGATGAAGGTAGTATGTCCCTGATCCTCGGGGGCCATTTTGATTTGATTGTATCTCGAGAAGGCATCCATGAATGAGAGAAGCTCATGTCCTGAGGTTACATCGATTAGTTGATCGATCATTGGAAGTGGATAATAGTCCTTAGGGCAGGCATGGTTGAGGTTAGTGTAGTCAACGCACATTCTCTAGCTTCCATTAGATTTTTTAACGAGGACTACATTTGATAACCAACAAGGGTTTGCCTCGGTGAAAAATCCCGTCACTAGTAACCACTCTGCTTCATCGCTTATTACCTTTTGTTGGTTGGGGACTAGCTTCCATGGCCTCTGCTTCACTAGTCATGTTTGGGTGCGAATATTCAGGTAGTGCTGTGCTACCTTTCGATCAATCCCAAGCATGTCTTTTGGTGACTAAGCGAAAACATCGGCATTTTTGGCCAAAAAGTTGATGAGTTGTACTGGTTCTTCTTCAGGGAGTTCCGACCCAATCATCACAATCCTGTCGGGTCGGTTCCTTTCTAGCAGAATTTCTAGGGTAGGTTCATTTGGTTTGGGATGCACTGATAGTTTTGCAGTGTCCCGAGGGTCAGCGATGCTCTTCTCATGCTTCTGTTTTTTGGGTAGCGTCATGACTGCCAGATAGCATCATCTTGACTCCCGTGGGTTGCTCCGGACTTCCCTGACCCTAGCTCGGGTTGGGAATTTTATCGCCCAATGGTAGATGGAGATGACGGTTTTGAACTTGTTGAGGGTCAGGCGGCCTAGGATGGCGTTGTATGCCAAAGGGAGTTCCACAACCATAAAAGTCACATGACACTCTTGGATTTGGGTTCTTCTCCCAAGGTGACCGATAGAACAGCGATGCCGAGGGGAGAGATAGAGTCTCTCGCGAACCCTGTCAGTGCCGACATCATCAGAGTAAGATCTTCTTTTGTTAAGCCAAGCTTCTGGAAGGCATCAAAGTAGAGGATGTTTGAGGAACTCCTAGTGTCAACCATGATCTTTTTTACCTGAGCATTAGCAATCCTAACCGCGATCACTAGTGCGTCATCATGGTTGGGTTGCTCAGTTTCTTCTATTGGGAAAGTGATCTCGGGCTCCTGCCAATGTCTAGGGCATTTTCCCATAGTAGCTTGGGCATAAGCTTTCTGTCCCGACATGGTATCTCCTCCCGAGGCCTTTTGATGTAGTGACCGAGGTGTCCCCAGCGAATGAGCTCTTCAATTTGGTTCTTCAAGTCGTGACATTCCTTAGTGTCATGACCATAGTCGAGATGAAATCGATAATATTTTGAACAATTTCTAAGTTCCCGAGGGGTCTTCATTAGATTAGGAGCTCTCAAAAGTCCTCTCTTTTTGATTTGAAGGAATATTTCTATTTTGGATGAATTCAATAGTGTGAGAGTGGGCTTCGGGAGCGATAGGTCGGGTCAGTCGAGCCTTCTTCTTAGTGGGCCCGAAGTTTACCCTCGCGATGATTCTGCACGGGGTCTCTTATGTGTTGGGAAATCTTGAGGGCGACATCACATGCGCAGCGGAAGAATAAGAAAAACAAAATCCCCTATTCCTAAAGAGATGTTCGTCGTCGTGCAAAGATTGGTGCGCAAAATCCACGAAACTTAAAACTGTATATAGAGTAGATTGTGTTACCTAGGGAGATCGTATATCCCTATTTCCTTGCAGATCTTTGGGAGAGGGTGAAGGAGGTCAAGCGTCCTCTTTAGCGGTGATCCACATAGCAGGGTTGGGACGACGCTCCTCAAAACTCCAGGCCTGCTTTAAGGTGGAGAGGGAGAGGAGAATATGAGAGGCAAGCAAAGGCTCTAGCCTATGAGGCTCTGAATCCCTCCAATTTATAGAGGCCTCCTGTCAAAACCTAATGGATCCTCCCCTAGTGGATATTCGATCTGCATCCAATTACCCAAGCCTTTTAGATTAATGGATCTCTATCCAATAATCTCTCATGGGCTCTTATTGGATCTCGTCCATGTGATCCAATAATTCAGGGGCTTACTGGATGTCCAATAAGATAGGGGCTATGACGGATATCTCATATCCGAACCTCTACTCATCGCAATGCCTACCATATGTGTGTGACCCTCTAGGCCCAATATCGAGCTGGCCGTGAGTCATACCTGTTAGAACTCCTTCTAACTTAGTGAATTATTATCTCCATAATAATTCACTCAACTCATCGACTACGGACATACTATACCACTATGCCGTAGTCTCCAAACGATACAGGGGAAACCAATCCATTGGACCTGTCTGTCCTTAGTTACCATGTACTTATAGTCCCTCATCCATCTAATATCCTAGAGACCGTATATCGAGCATGGTGCTGTCAGACCCATACGGTTTCTACTCGACTCTCGCTCTAATCGAATTCTCCTGGAGAACTCTTTCTCTCTCAAGCCGAATGACCCTGGCTAGGGTTTTGTCTAAGTAAGAACACATGGGATATTCCTCTCATGACATTGAGAGTGGATGATCCTCTATCGACACTCAATAGCCCTCGTAAGGT
Organism: Musa acuminata AAA Group; assembly: GCF_036884655.1. Taxonomy (NCBI): domain Eukaryota; kingdom Viridiplantae; phylum Streptophyta; class Magnoliopsida; order Zingiberales; family Musaceae; genus Musa; species Musa acuminata. The sequence goes on along the minus strand of NC_088359.1, from coordinate 25,137,236 downwards.
CGACTGCCACTCCCAATGACCATTTGTACTAGATCTGGGACATCCAAACCTATAAGTCTGGTATCAAAGAGTGGGACACTTATACAGGACATCATTGGTATCTTAAGCCTAAGGACCAAATACATTACTAGGACTATGGAATCGTTGTCTGACAATAAGGCATCATTAGCCATCCAGCATTCCAAAAGCGGATCAATTAGTGAACTCATTCTCCAATGAGCACCTGTATTGTATCTCTAGTGTCCCCACATGAGCAGCTATGAGACCAGCTGCATCCATCATATGGATGGGTATACAGCACACCAGTCTGTCCGGTTATCACGATGTCTCTCTCGAGTAACCTATGACCGAGATTATTTAGGATCTGTGTTTAAAGGTGAATCGGCCTCATTATTGTGATCTCATCATGATCCGATTCCCATTGCACGGATCCAAGGACATCATAATATATACATGCATATATGCAATAATCAATATAAAGTGATAAATGCCAAAATATAATAAGCAAAAAGATTTCGTATCAAGTCACACGTGCCATCACTCATGTGATTGGCTTGTTGGGCACCTATGACTAGTAATCTCCCACTTGACTTAAAGCCAATCACTTATGTGTCTTATCCCAATCAGACCCCTATGACGCTCAAAGACAATCTGAGACAACGGCTTTGTCAGTGGATCTGTAATGTTATCTTCGGATGGAACTCTTTCCACTACTACATCTCCTCGGGTTACGATCTCTCTGATAAGGTGGAACCTCCTCAGAACATGCTTAGATTTCTGATAAGACCTGGGTTCCTTCACTTGAGCAATTGCCCCATTGTTGTCGCAATATAAGGAAATCAGCTCCTCACTATTTGGCACGACTCCCAAATCTGTGATGAACTTCTTCACCAAGACTCCCTCCTTTGCTGCATCTGATGCAGCAATGTACTATGCCTTTGTGGTCGAGTCAGCAGTAGTATCTTGCTTGGAACTCTTCTAGCACACTGCTCCTCTATTCAATGTGTACACATACCCCGAATTTGACTTGTTATCATCGACATCAGACTGAAAACTCGAGTCTGTGTAGCCTTCAACCTTGAGGCTACTATCTCCATATACTAGTAAAAGATCTTTAGTCCTTCTCAAGTACTTAAGGATACACTTTATTGCTTTTCAGTGCTCTAAGCTTGGATCCTCCTGATACCTGCTCGTGACACTCAGAGCATGTGCTATATCAGGCCTAGTACATAGCATGACAGACATGATAGACCCTATCACTGAGGCATAAGATATTATATCTATGTTCGCCCTTTCTTTTGGAGTCTTTGGGGACATACTCCTAGAAAGTGATATCCCATGTCTTATCGGTATGAGACCTCTTTTGGAATTTTCCATGCCAAACCTTTTGACAATGGTTTCTATGTACCTGGATTGGGACAAGCCAAGCATCCTCTTGGATCTGTCTCTATAGATTCGAATCCCTAAGGTATAGGATGCTTCCCCTAAGTCCTTCATAGAGAAGTGTCTAGATAACCAAGCCTTTACTGTAGATAGTATTCCTACGTCATCCCAATGATCAGGATGTCATCCACATATAACATCAAAAATGTGATAGCGCTCCCACTTAACTTCCTATATACACAAGGCTCATCTTCGTTCTTAACGAAGTCATAAGATCTGATTGCCTCATCAAATCTTATGTTCCAACTTCGGGAAGCTTGCTTTAGTCCATAAATGGATCTAAGCAACCTACACACCTTATCTGGGAAGTTCTTGGACACGAATCCCTCAGGTTGTATCATATACACCTCCTCCTCGAGGTTCCCATTGAGGAATGCAGTTTTCATATCCATCTGCCAGATCTCATAATCATAGTATGTTGCAATAGCCAATGGAATTCGGATGGATTTTAGCATTGCTACGGGTGCGAAGGTTTCGTCATAGTCAATACTTTATCTTTGATGATACTCCTTAGCCACTAGCCTTGCTTTATAGGTCTCTATCTTTCTATCTACTCCTATTCGGCCTCCGAATCACCATGGTCTCGAGGGACTCGACCAACCATGATGCTCAGTTAAGTCAACACCTTCGTTACAAGATGAGTCTGATTTAATGATATACCCTCGAGGGACTTGACCAAGCATACTATGTCCTCAGGTCATCGGTGACATCTCTATGTCGTAAGCAAGATAGCGAGTCGCGATATAGGTGAGCCTCGAGGGACTCGACCAACTCAACCTACACCGGGAATCGGTTCCTACCTATAATGATGGAAGGCCACGTGGGTCAATCTAATTGCCTTATGTTTACCGACTTAATATTATTGAGAGAGAAGTTTCTATAATTTGATCTCCTAATATGACATATCACACATATACATATATAATATATATCTACATAGCATGCAAATATATATACAAATCTAGTATGTGTATAAGCAATCACACCAGATGATCATGGACCACAACCTAATGTGGTCAGGCCAGAGCCAGTAGGCCTAATCACTCACATCAAGATTTATTTGTGCAACGGTGCACCTCCATACCCTATGATCGTCCATCTCGTCCTTACATCAAACATCACATGTATAAATCATTATCATGTAGAAGTACTAGATAATAATAATAAATAATAATCAATTAAACTTTTTAATTAATTAATATTTTCAAATCAAGGATATGTAAGGAATTTTCTAAATTCTAAGGGTATTTTCATAATTTAGATAAAAAGACATAATTAAAATTTCCAAAATTCATAGGGGTAAAACTATCTTTTTGTCCAAGAATGCCCTAATGCCCTACTCCCTTGCCGCCGCCACCCTGCTGGCGGTGGCCTGTGCGGCGGGGCGAGGGCGCTGCCCTCGCTTGTAGGCGGCACGCCCGCTGGCGGTGTTGCCCCTACGGGCGCCGTCGCCGTCGCGGGCGGTTCTGCCCACGGGGCAACGCTCGCAGGCGGTGCTGTCCCACCGGGCGGTCGCCCCTGCGGGGGGGTTTTGCCTGCAGGAGTAGCGGCGACAGGTGCCGTTGCCTTGCGGCGCCTCACCCCGCGGGAGAAGCGGCCGCAGGCGCCTCTGCCCACAGGCTGCTAGCCCCGCCGACCACAAGCCTGCTGCAAGCAGGCCACTGGCCGGCTGCTGCAGGCATAACGCTTACACATGCGCCAGCGCTGTGCTGCCTGGCTGCGGTTGTCGCTGTAGGTGGCTACAGGCACGCAGATCGAGGGTAGCATCTGTCCTTCCTTGTTTTTGCGTCAACGATTTTAATGTCAAAATTCTTCCTAAACACAACACACATAGTTCAAAACCAATCATTCGCACGAACAACCTGACTCTGATACCACTATTGGGAATTGTTGGGGGCGATATCACATGCGCAGCGGAAGAACAAGAAAAACAAAATCTCCTATTCCTAAAGAGATGTTCGTCGTCGTGCAAAGATTAATGCGCAAAATCCGTGAAACTTAAAACTGCATATAGAGTAGATTGTGTAACCTAGGAAGATCGTATATCCCTGTTTCCTTGCAAATCTTTAGGAGAGGGTGAAGGAGGTCAAGCATCCTCCTCTCTAACGGTGATCCACACAACAGGGCTACGACGACGCTCCTCAAAACTCCAGGCCTACTCTAAGGTGGAGAGGGGGAGGAGAATAGGAGAGGCAAGCAAAGGCTCTAGCCTATGAGGCTTTGAATCCTAATGGATCCTCCCATAGTGGGTATTCGATCTGCATCCAATTACCCAAGCTTTTTTAGATTAGTGGATCTCTATCCAATAATCTCTCATGGGCTCTTATTGGATCTCGTCCATGAAATCCAATAATTCAGGGGCTTATTGGATATCAAATAAGACAGGGGCTCTAGTGGATATCTCATATCCGAACCTCTACTCATCGCAATGCCTACCATATGTGTGTGACCCTCTAGGCCCAATATCGAGCTGGCTATGAGTCATACTTATCAGAAGTCATTCTAACTTAGTGAATTATTATCTCTATAATAATTCACTCGACTCATCGACTACGGATGTACTAGGCCACTACACCGTAGTCCCCAAACGATACAGGGGAAACCAATCCATTGGACCTGTCTATCCTCAGTTACCATGTACCTATAGTCCCTCATCCATCTAATATCCCAGAGACCATATATCGAGCATGGTGTTGTCAGACCCATATGGTTTTTACTCGAGCCTCGCTCTAATCGAATTCTCCCGGAGAACTCTTTCTCTCTCAACCCGAATGACTCTGGCTAGGGATTTGTCTGAGCAAGAATACATGGGATATTTATCTCATGACACTGAGAGTGGATGATCCTCTATCGACACTCAATAGCCATCGTAAGGTCAACTGCCACTCTCAATAACCGACTGTACTAGATTTGGGATATCCAAACCTATAAGTCTGGTATCAAAGAGCGGAGCACTCATATAGGACATCCTTGGTATCTCAAGTCTAAGGACCAAATACACCACTAGGACTATAGAATCGATGTCTGACAATAAGGCATCATCAACCATCTAACATTTCAAAAGCAAATCAATCAGTGAACTCATTCTCCAATGAGCACCTGTACTGTATCCCTAGTGTCCCCACATGAGCAGCTATGAGACCAACTGCATCCATCATATGGACGGGTATACAGTATATCAGTCTGTCCAGTTATCACGATGTCCCTCTCGAGTAACCTATGATCGGGATTATTTAGGATCTGAGTTTAAAGGTGAATCGATCTCATTATTATGATCTCATCATGATCCGATTCCCATTGCACGAATCCAAGGACATCACAATATATACATGCATATATACAATAATCAATATAAAGTGATAAATACCAAAATATAATTAGCAAAAAGATTTCGTGTCAAGTCACACGTGCCATCACTCACGTGATTGGCTTGCTGGGCACCTATGACTAGCATTATGCTCTTCACGTATTCTTGCCATTAGTGCCTCGACAGCTATATATTGGTTCACGCGTTGAAGCATCTCAGGGACAGTCATTGCCGGTTGTTCGACTAGTGACCAGAAGAATCTGGACGGTCGCAAACCCATCAGAAAAGCCTGCATAAGCAGAGAAGGGTGATCGTCAGGGATTCCTCTGGTCATAGTAGTGAAACGGGTGACGAATTGGGAGAGCGGCTCGTCGTCTTTTTAGTTGAGGCCGAGGAGTATGACCACGAATGGCCTTGGTCGTGCACTGGCAAGGAAATTAAGCTTAAAGTCTTTTTCCAACTGGTTGAAGGATGCAACCGAGGCCGACCTAAACCGGTTATACCACATCTGCGCTGGGCCTCAGAGAGTTGTAGGGAAGGCTCGGCACATTAAGGCATCCGAAGTATCGTATAGGTCCATCTGGGCTCAGTTAGGATCAAGAGCAATAAGAGGGGGGGGTGAATTAGTGCAGCGGAAAACCTTCTACGATTAAAATAAAAACTGCGTTCGTTTGTTAAAAGTGGTTTTGGTAAGAAAGCCGATTCGTAAATCACTTTAACTTTTGTTTAAGCGAGATGCAGCAAAGATATAAATGCAGTTTGCAGTTATGATTCTGATCCAATAGTAGGCGCAAACTGAAATATGATATTCGTACGAAAAAACTGATTTACGTCTAAATGCTGATTCGTAAATCACTTGATTAAGCGAGATGCAGTTTAAGCATGGATATAAAGGCAGTTTGCAGTTATGAAAGAAATCAAAACGTAAACGCAAACAGAAATATGATGATCGTACGATAAAACTGATTTACGTCTAAACGCCGATTCGGAAGGTTCAAAGCTTGAAACCCGATCGTATATGCGCAGAAAGCAGTAAGCTTTAGAGGAGGTTTGCAGTAAAGATAATATGCTCAAAGTAAATGCAAACCGAGATTTAGAGTGGTTCGGTCAATCTTGACCTACTCCACTTTTGGCTTCCTCCACTGACGAGGTCATCGACGTCAACTAGAGGCCTTCCTTCAATTGGCCAAGGCCAACCACCCTTTTACAGTTTCACTCCTTTTGACGGACTTAGGAGACAACCCTTACAGAATTTTCTCTCCTCTCTTTAAAGCTCAGAACTTGGAAGAAAAGAGGGAGAAGAACTTTTGGGCTTTACAACAATTTTGAGCTCTAAAAATCACAGAATTGTTAGGATCGGAGCGGCACTAAGAGGGGGGGGTGAATTAGTGCAGCGGATTAAAACTTCGATTTTAATCAAAATCTTTCGTACGTTAAGAATGAAACTTGAGAAATTTAACTTGAAGGCGTATTCTTAAAGTTGCGCAGCAAGAGTAATGAGGAACTAAAGCAGTAAGAAGATTTGCAGTAATGTAAATGACAATAATAAAAAGCAAACCAGAGATTACGTCGATTTTTAGAGTGGTTCGGTCAAATGACCTACTCCACTTGCGAGGCCCCTCTTCGATGAGGCTCCCACCTTCCACTAGCAAGTCTCTTGAAATGGAAAGGTAAACACCCCTCTTACAACCTTTTACAAGCAGCTCAACCTCTTACAAATTTTCAATAAGAAAGGAGGAGGAGAACTCTCTAGCAAATTGAAAACAAGACTTGCTAAGACTTTCTAAGACTTTTCTCTCAATCAAAAATGCTTCTCAAAAGTTGTAACCTCAGCTGAGATTTGAGGGGTATTTATAGGCCTCAAGAGGATTCAAATTTTGGGCTCCAAAATTTGAATTCTCTTAGGGTTCCCTGTGCTGGAAGTTCACCGCCCAGCCAGGCGGTGCCACCGCCCAGCGCTCGGGTGCTGGACGGTGCAACCGCCCAGCCAAGGAGGTGTCACCGCCCAGCCAGGCGGTGCCACCGCCTGGCTCTTCAATTCATTTGTTTGGCTTATTTTTAGCCCAAACCAAATCTGACTTTGGGCCCAGTTGGCCCCTAACCAGGATATAGGATTATCTCTTAATCCTAATCCTAATTACAGGTGAACTACATAACACAAAAAAAAAACATCCTAAGCAAGTTTTTTAACCGCGAACGTCGAGTCTTGTTTCGGCGAGCTTTCCGACGAACTTCTTCCGACGGACTCCCTGCAAGCTCCCAATCTTTGTGATGACTTTAACGAGTAGCTGAGCCTTCTCGGTGATCTCCGCGAGCCTCCGACGATTTCTTCGGCGAACTTCCGACACGTTCCCGATTTCTTCTCGGATGGTTCCGGCAGCATCTCCGATGATTCTTCGGTCTCTTAAACGTCCATCGAGCTCGACTCCGGTATCCTTGCTTTATGTTTTCTGGTTATCGTAGTTAATCCTGCACACTTAACTCAATAATATGGATTAGATCAATTAACCCACCAATTGATTATATCATCAAAATCCGAGATTCAACAATCTCCCCCTTTTTGATGATGACAATCAATTGATGACGGAGTTAAACATAACTCCCCCTATCTATATGCCATATTATGAGAAGATAAAAAACACTTGAATTCCATCCCATTGGATTCAAGCATAACCCGATAAGTTCTAATCGTAGAACTTTATCGTTATCCTCATTAAACAATAGTAAGTACGAAACTTCGATGAAAATCATAAGTTAAATGATACGGGACGAATTTTGCTACGATAGAAGATAAAGATTTTCAATATAAATTTCATGATATCAATCTTGTGATATTTTCAAGGATTTGCAAGTCATATAAGACATTCATATCACACAGAAGATAAAGATTTTCAATATAAATTTCATGATATCAATCTTGTGATATTTTCAAGGATTTGCAAGTCATATAAGACATTCATATCACACAGAAGATAAAGATTTTCAATATAAATTTCATGATATCAATCTTGTGATATTTTCAAGGATTTGCAAGTCATATAAGACATTCATATCACACAAGTTTTTGTAATTCATATTAGTCATACTATCGTTCTAGTGTAAGTCATCACTTCTCCCCCTTTGTCATCAACAAAAAGAGACAAGCCAGCTAATTGATGATCATAGAAAAAGGTTTAGCATTTATCAAAGTTCATCATTCAAATTTGCCAGAAATAGTTTATCCAAAAGACATCATCATCTATGCAGATTAAGACAGTAGTTATCTAAAGGAAAGATCAGTTATCGTACAATCGATGACAAACATGAACTTGTTTTTAAAAGCAAACAGAACAGAATAAAAAGATACATCAATTTAATCCTTAGGAGGTAATCCACAGTGCTGATACATGATATCTATTTTTTCATTCATTTGTCGTAGTGTCTTCAAAATTTCAACTTGTTGATTCTGAATTTGTTCTTGCTGTGATTTGATCTGAGATAGCTCCGCCATAATGATATCTTCAGAGGAGGAAACAGGAGCTGAAGGTGCTGCTCCAAAGGGACTAGGAGGAGGAGATTCACTTCCCATAAGAATTGGTGTTTCGGGTTGTTCTATTGGTGTAGGAATTGGATCCGTCCTTCTAGGCTGCCTAACCCATATGCCATTGCTAAAAGTGCACCTAAGTTTTTTCAGCAGGTTTTTATTTATTATGTTATATCGATCATTTTGAATAGATTCTTCATCGGGTGGAATGCAAATGTCATAGGCATGAAGAATTCTAGTGATTAACCTCCCATATGGCAATATAGTATCTTTAGTCATAATTTCCTGCATGTGTTGGCGAATCAAGTACCCAAAACAATTATGCTGATCGGTCATAATCCAATACATGGTTCCTATCTCTAATTGACTTACTTCGTCAAGATGAAATTGTTTGGGGAATATGATGCTTGTGATAATGTGATGAAGAATTTTAGAGTTGAAAGGCATTAAGTGTTCACAGCTCTTGGGTAGGAAGTCAAGGTTTGGATTTGCAAAAATTGTTTTCACGGCTTCGGAATAGGTTGCTCCTATTTTTTTGACGTCCCATTTACCTTTAAAATAGCATCCCCTATCTTTTTCAGTTATGCCAATTAGCTCACAAATGGTGCTGTCAAAAATTCTAATGGGTGTTCCTAGAATGTAAGTGCTTAGGCTATCATTGTTTTTATATAGGTTGGCATAGAACAATCTCACTAACCGTGGATAGATTGGTTCATCTATTTGTAGTAGAGGTAGAGCTTCTAGTTGAGCAAACCACTTAATGGGATCTAAGTCCTCTAGTTCATCTAAATCAACGTATTTTCCCTTATGGACACATCGTGTTTCAAATTTTGGAAAGCTAAGGGCTACCTCTTTTGATCTAAAAAGGTCATGGTTATATGAATCTCCTTCAATCCTTATTCCTTTTGATCTCTTTGGAGCCATTTTCTAGACAAGATGATGATGAAATTGTGAAAAATAAGCAAGAGAAAGAGAAAAGAAAGGAGGGATTTCAAGTGTTACCTTGTGGAGATTATGTTGAGAGATGGAAAGCTTGGACCACCAAGAATCCTTCTCCAATGTTTCTAAGAGTTAGAATGAGGGTTAGAGGGAATGGGAGAGGGTTTTGGAGAGGTCTTTCTTCGGGTTGGGGGCGGTGTCACCGCCGGCCCTAACCCCTCGGGTTAAAAGGGTGACTCGGTCGGTGTCACCGCCAAACTGGTCGGTGTCACCGCCTGGCGCCCGAGCGCCAGTCGGTGCAACCGCCGGATCTGGCGGTGCCACCGCTGGCATCACGCGGAGGAAAGAAAAAAAAATTTTCTTCCTTCCTTTTGTTTAGCTTCTTCCCTCAAGATCATAATTTATACTTTAATGGATCATTTTGAATTGAAGAAGAAGGAAGAATTCAAATTCATAAACGAAGGGAAAAGAACGAGTCCTTTTTGTGAAGTTCATTTTAGGGACAATTTAGCATGCCTAATTCCCTTCGGATGAATTCAAATTGGTCTTCATTCAAAGCTTTTGTAAATATATCTGCTAATTGATGCTTTGTGTCAATGAATTCTAGAACAACATCATTGTTAAGAACATGATTGCGTATGAAATGATGCCTAACGTCGATGTGCTTAGTTCTAGAGTGCTGAATTGGATTTTTAGTAAGGCATATGGCACTAGTATTATCGCATTTTATGGGAATATTTTCAAGGTGAATTCCATAGTCTTCTAATGTATTTTTCATCCAAATTACTTGTGCACAACATGCACTTGCAGCAATGTATTCGGCTTCCGCCGTAGATAGTGCAACTGAATTTTATTTCTTGGAAGTCCAAGAAACAAGTGCATGACCTAAAAATTGGCATATTCCGGATGTACTTTTTCTATCTATCCTGCATCCGCCAAAATCGGCATCTGCATAAGCTATTAGATCGAATTTTTCAGATTTTGGATACCACAATCCTAAATTTGGAGTTCCTTTAAGATACCTAAATATTCTTTTAACACTCTTAAGATGAGATAATTTAGGATTAGATTGAAACCTAGCGCAAAGTCCTACACTAAACATAATATCCGGTCTAGTCGCAGTGAGGTAGAGTAGACTACCTATCATTCCCCTATATGTTTTTTGATCGAAACTTTCACCATTTTCATCCATATCTAACTTAGTCGCAGTACTCATAGGGGTGTTTATTGCTTTTGAATTATCCATGTTAAATCGTTTTAACAATTCTAATGTATATTTGGATTGGTTAAGAAATATACCATTACTAAGTTGTTTGATTTGTAATCCCAAAAAGAAAGTTAATTCACCCATTAAACTCATTTCAAATTCAAGACTCATACATTTGGCAAATGATTCACATAGTGATTCATCCGAAGAGCCAAACACAATATCGTCAACATAAATTTGCACAATAAGAAAATTATTTTCAAAATGTTTAATAAACAATGTAGTATCAACCTTGCCTTTGGTAAAATTATTTAAAATAAGAAAGGAACTAAGCCTTTCATACCAAGCTCTAGGAGCTTGTTTTAAGCCATAGAGAGCTTTAGTCAATTTGAATACATGATTAGGAAGAAGAGAATTTTCAAATCCGGGAGGTTGTTCGACAAATACTTCTTCGGAAATAAAACCATTCAAGAAAGCACTTTTAACATCCATTTGAAATAGTTTAAAATTATTACTACTAGCATAGGCAAGGAGCATCCTTATGGCTTCTAATCGAGCCACGGGAGCGAAGGTTTCTTCGTAATCGATACCTTCTTCTTGGTTGAAACCTTTGGCCACTAATCTAGCCTTGTTTCTAACCACGATACCATTTTCGTCTTGCTTGTTTCTAAAGACCCACTTAGTACCTATGACTAAGTGGTCACTTGGTCTAGGAACAAGCTTCCATACCTCATTCCTCTCAAATTGGTTCAATTCTTCTTGCATTGCAATGATCCAAAAATCATCTTTTAAGGCTTCGTCAATGCATTTAGGTTCAATTTGAGAAAGGAAAGCGGCGTTAGCACAGAAATTTTTGAAAGAAGAACGAGTTTGAACCCCTTTTGATGTATCTCCTATAATTTGCTCTTTTGGATGAGCATCTACATACTTCCATTCTTTTGGTAAAGAAATTTCGGAAGAAGATGCATTCAAATGGCTATTTTGAGGAGAGGGTTCATTTAAATTCAAATTATCAAAACCAAGATCATCATCAAAATCATTTTTCTTTAAATCAGAAATTTCATTAAAAACTAAATGAATAGACTCTTCAATTACTAAAGTTCTTTTATTAAAAACCCGAAAAGCTTTAGAAATGGAAGAGTAACCAAGAAAGATGCCTTCATCGGATTTAGCATCAAATTTTCCTAAAGCATCCCTTTCATTTAAAATAAAGCATTTACAACCAAAAACTTTAAAATAGGAGATGTTTGGTTTTTTGTTATTCCATAATTCATAGGGAGTTTTGGATAAGGATGGTCTTATTAGGACTCTATTCATGATGTAGCAAGCCGTATTTACGGCTTCGGCCCAAAAGTACTTAGGTAAACTATGTTCATTCAACATAGTTCTTGTCATTTCTTGTAGGTTTCTATTTTTCCTTTCAACTACTCCATTTTGTTGAGGATTTCTTGGAGTTAAGAAGTTGTGATTGTACCCATTACTTTCACAAAAATTTTGAAAATCACGGTTTTGGAATTCACCACCGTGATCACTCCGAATTGATGAAATCATGAAGCCTTTTTCGTTTTGAGTGAGTTTACAAAATTTTGAGAAACACTTGAAGCAATCACTTTTGTGAGCTAATAAATAGGTCCAAGTGTATCTAGAGTAGTCATCCACAATCACAAAAGCATATTTGCTTCCACCTAGACTTGTTGTATCAATTGGTCCAAATAGGTCCAAATGGATCAATTGTAATGGTCTAGTAGTGCTAATTTGATTTTTTGGTTTGAAGCTTGTTTTTATTTGTTTGCCTAGTTGACATGCATCGCATACTTTGTCCTTAATAAACTTTATATTTGGAATTCCTCGTACTAATTCTTGAGATGAGATCTTAGATATTGTTTTCATGCTTGCATGGCCTAATCTCCTATGCCAAAGCCAAGCATCATCATTTACGACGGAGAAGCACATTTCATTACTTAGTTCATCAAGATTGATGGTATAGACATTATTTTGTTTTAAAGCAATCATAGTCATGTTATGATTTGGTTTTTCAATAATGCACATATTTGATTCAAATCTAACGATGTAACCTTTATCGCATAGTTGACTAATACTCAAGAGATTATGTTTCAATCCATCAACTAGTAAGACATCATCAATGGAAAAATTAAATTTGTTACCAATAGTTCCCTTGCCAATGATTTTGCCCTTGTTGTTGTCTCCGAAGGTAACGTACCCTTCTTCTTTGCTAGTGAGCATAGAGAAATGAGATGGATCTCCAGTCATATGTCTTGAGCATCCACTATCGAGATACCATCTCTTGCTCCTAGCTTGTGGGTTTGTCTACAAAAGAGGATGATTTTTAGGTACCCATTTGATTTTGGGTGCCTCAAAAATTGACCCACTAACTTTGTTATTTATGATTGAATTCTTTATAGTTCCTTTAGGAACCCATATTAATTTTTGTGAACTAATTTTCCTAAATGGGCATTTGTAGGCAATATGTCCGGATTTGCAACAAAAGTTGCATTTCATATAAGAGGAAACATGTAATGTAGGTCCTTTTATGAAAGTGGTAGGATTTTGATGTAATCCTTTTACAAATCCAATTCCATTTCTATTTGCGATGTGACCCTTGTGTTCAAGGATCATATCTAATCCTTTGCTACCAACCTTAAACTTGTTTAAGGTTTCCTTAAGAAGCAAATTTTCATTTTTTATTGCTTCTAAGTGCTCACACTTAGAGCATGGAGGAGTTTGAAGACTATCAAACTTATCTTGTACCAAAGCATGCTCTTTCTTTAAGATACTTAACTTCTTGCTAACAGTTCTACATTCATCAAATAATTCATGAAAAGCGATAGATAGTTCTTCAAAAGATAAATCTTCATTAAATAAATCACATACCTCTTCTCCTAACGCCATTAGCGCGTAATGAGCAACTTGCTCGGTGTTGGACTCCTCTTCTTCGGATGCGCTTGAATCATCCCACGTTGCCTTGAATGCCTTCTTCTTTGATGTTCTCTTTTTGGCTTGAGGACAATCGTTCTTATAGTGTCCCGGTTTTTTGCATTCATAGCAAATCACTTGGTCCTTCTTTTGTTCAAATTTATTTTTTGTATTATTTTTAAATCTGTTCTTTCTTAAATATTTTTTAAATTTTTGAGTCAAAAGTGCAATGTCATTGTCACTGTCCTCATCACTTGATGTTCCTTTCAAGTGGTCTTCTTGTGATTTGAGTGCCATATCCTTCCTGTTCTTTGGAAGAGGGTTCTCGAGCTCGTCATGAGCTTAACATGTCATTTCGTAGGTCATTAGAGACCCAATGAGTTCTTCAAGAGGGAATGCTTTAAGGTCTTTGGCCTCTTGAATGGCCGTAACTTTTGGATCCCAACTTTTAGGGAGGGATCTTAAGATTTTAGTTACTAGTTCAAAGTTAGTAAAATCTTTACCAAGAGCTTTGAGTCCATTGATGACATCCGTAAACCGGGTGTACATGTCTCCGATGGACTCACTTGGTTTCATTCGGAAAAGTTCGTAAGAGTGCACAAGGATGTTGATTTTGGACTCTTTCACTCGGCTAGTGCCTTCATGAGTGACCTCAAGAGTTCTCCAAATATCAAAAGCCGAATCACACATTGAAACACGATTAAATTCGTTTTTGTCTAGTGCACAAAACAAGGCATTCATAGCCTTTGCATTTAAAGCAAAAACCTTCTTCTCCGATTCATCCCATTCGCTCATCGGAAGAGAAGATTTTTGAAATCCATTCTTGACAATAGACCAAAGCTCAAAGTCCATAGAAATGAGGAAGATTCTCATGCGAGTCTTCCAATATGTGTAATCCGACCCATTAAACAAAGGTGGTCGTGCAATAGAATGACCCTCTTGCATGCCGGAGTAAGCCATCTCTCTTGGGTATTTAACCAAATATGAGAGATAACCTTGCTCTGATACCACTTGTTAGGATCGGAGCGGCACTAAGAGGGGGGGGGTGAATTAGTGCAGCGGATTAAAACTTCGATTTTAATCAAAATCTTTCGTACGTTAAGAACAAAACTTGAGAAATTTAACTTGAAGGCGTATTCTTAAAGTTGCGCAGCAAGAGTAATGAGGAACTAAAGCAGTAAGAAGATTTGCAGTAATGTAAATAACAATAATAAAAAGCAAACTAGAGATTACGCCGATTTTTAGAGTGGTTCGGTCAAATGACCTACTCCACTTGCGAAGCCCCTCTTCGATGAGGCTCCCACCTTCCATTAGCAAGTCTCTTGAAATGGAAGGGTAAACACCCCTCTTACAACCTTTTACAAGCAGCTCAACCTCTTACAAATTTTCAATAAGAAAGGAGGAGGAGAACTCTCTAGCAAATTGAAAACAAGACTTGCTAAGACTTTCTAAGACTTTTCTCTCAATCAAAAATGCTTCTCAAAAGTTGTAACCTCAGCTGAGATTTGAGGGGTATTTATAGGCCTCAAGAGGATTCAAATTTTGGGCTCCAAAATTTGAATTCTCTTAGGGTTCCCTGTGCTGGAAGTTCCACCGCCCAGCCAGGCGGTGCCACCGCCCAGCGCTCGGGTGCTGGACGGTGCAACCGCCCAGCGCTTGGGTGCTGGACGGTGCAACCGCCCAGCCAAGGAGGTGTCACCGCCCAGCCAGGCGGTGCCACCGCCTGGCTCTTCAATTCATTTGTTTGGCTTATTTTTAGCCCAAACCAAATCTGACTTTGGGCCCAGTTGGCCCCTAACCAGGATATAGGATTATCTCTTAATCCTAATCCTAATTACAGGTGAACTACATAACACAAAAAAAAACATCCTAAGCAAGTTTTTTAACCGCGAACGTCGAGTCTTGTTCTGGCGAGCTTTCCGACGAACTTCTTCCGACGGACTCCCTGCAAGCTCCCAATCTTTGTGATGACTTTAACGAGTAGCCGAGCCTTCTCGGTGATCTCCGCGAGCCTCCGACAATTTCTTCGGCGAACTTCCGACACGTTCCCGATTTCTTCTCGGATGGTTCCGGCAGCATCTCCGATGATTCTTCGGTCTCTTAAACGTCCATCGAGCTCGACTCCGGTATCCTTGCTTTATGTTTTTTGGTTATCATAGTTAATCCTGCACACTTAACTCAATAATATGGATTAGATCAATTAACCCACCAATTGATTATATCATCAAAATCCGAGATTCAACAAGAACAAGATTAGGATTTCGGTGTATATTGGTGCCCTTTCAGTGCTGAATGGGTGGGGTATTTATAGGCCCCAACCCAGTTTGAAATTGGAGCTCAAAACTGTCAATTCCCGGAAATCCGGGATCTAGCGGTTGCACCTCCTAACTGGAGCGGTTGCACCGCCTGGCAGAGCTCGAAGATTGAGCCTCTGGGCGGTGCCACCTCCTGTCAAGGGCGGTTGCACCTCCTGCCAGAGCTCGAAGACCGAGCTCAGGCGGTGCCACCTCCTGACTGAGGCGGTTGCACCGCCCAGCTAGAGCTCGGAGACCGAGCCCAAGCGGTGCCACCTCCTGTCAGGGGAGGTTGCACTGCCCAGTCTCGCTCAGAGACTGAGCCCAGGCGGTGCCACCTCCTGGCTGGGGTGGTTGCACTTCCCAGTCTGGCTCGGAGACTTAGCCCAGGCAGTGCCACCTCTTGGCTTGGGCGATTGAACCGCCTGGCAGAAATCAAGGTCCGAATGAGTTGATCCATTTGGCCTAATTTGGGTTTTTTCAGGGGCCCAATTGCCCCAAGATTAAGTTAATTGGATCACCTCCCATTTCCAACTTAATCATTGTGCTAACTATGATTTTTCCTAAGATATTTACTGCAACTTGCTCCGGTGCGTCAATCGCTTCTTCCGGCGAGCTTCCGGCGAACTTCCGTCGATCATCCGATGAACCCTCGGTGATGCTCCTGCGGACTTCCGGCAAACTCCTGGACTTGCGACGATCCACTTGGCGAGTATCGACGAGCTTCTTTAGCAAGCTCATGGACTTCTCGGATTCGTTCCCGCAGAACCTCCGACGACTATCCGAACTTCCGTCGAACTCTCGAACTCCCAACGTGATCATTGTCTTGACTCCGGCGCAACTCCTGTTGCATATCTTATTTTCATCGTAGTTAATCCTGCACACTTATCTCAAAATATAGATTAGATAACAAATGACAATTGACTTCATCATCAAAATCCGAGATTCAACAATCTCCTCCTTTTTTATGATGACAATCAATTGATAATGGAGTTAACCTTAACTCCCCCTGTCTATATGCCATACTTGAGATAAGTCATTCTTGAATTCAAAACCTTTGAATTCAAGAGACATATTGATAAGTTAAAATCATTTAAACTTATCAATACTCCCATCATGATTCCCATCATGATGTTTCTCTCTGAAGATGATGTCACGGCTTGACATTCATTTTCAAATTTTACATAACAGATTTGAATGATGGTAATAGTAGCAATTCATCATATTGTAAGATATCAATATGTAAAACTGCGAAGTAAGATTTTGATATCATTACATGATACAAACAAGGCATAATGCAAATTATAGCAATCATAGCATCAATTCATATATCTCTTGGTGATGCAAGCATGGCATTAATACTCATATATTTCTCCCCCTTTGTCATAAACAAAAAGCATGGTAATTGTGATAGCAGGAGAACAATAAGCGAATTTTGAGCATAAGTGTGATAGTTGTTCATGCCTTTACATGTTATTTTCCAAGCATATAAAGGATAGCATGATACATAGATTGCTTTGAATACTTCTTCCTTTTTATTTGTTATAATCTTTTTACATGAAGGAGGAAGGCTATTTGTGAAGTTAAAATCGATGAGAGATTAAATCATGCTTCATTTTTACAAGGATCAAGATATGTATGTGAAACAAATCTTTGCAAGTAAAAACACTATTATCCATATTTCAAGATGGAATTTATAAGCAGGAATCATTTCATCAAATCCATTTCAGAAAAATATTTTTTATAAGTGTATGAGAAAATCCGATTGTTACGATACCAATTGTTAAGCGAATTCGAAAATAAAATTAACACTTTCATGCATTCGGACAAGACTATGCTATTGATTTTCAAATACAATCATGAAGACAAAGCATGCTTATTGTTATGAAAATTTTTGTATTCAACACATAATTTCCAACATGTTATTTAGGCATGTAATGGCAATCAAGTGATTTGATCATTTAATAAAGTCCGAAAGATAATTTTAACTAGTTTATGTATTCGGACACATCAACATTCCTAATTCTCTTCTTATGAAATTAAATTGTTCTTCATTTAGAGGTTTTGTAAAAATATCAGCTAGTTGATGTTTAGTATCAATGAACTCTATGATTACATTATGATTAGTAACATGATCTCGTATAAAGTGATGTCTAATATCAATATGTTTTGTTCTTGAGTGTTGTATAGGATTCTTCGTTAAGCATATTGCACTTGTGTTATCACATTTAATGGGAATATTTTTAAGATGAATTTTATAATCTTCTAAGGTGTTTTTCATCAATACAACTTGTGCACAGCATGCACTTGCTGCAATATATTCAGCTTCGGTTGTTGATAGTGCAATCAAGTTTTGTTTCTTAGATGACCAGGAAACAAGGGCATGTCCTAAAAATTGACATGTTCCTGATGTGCTTTTTCTATCTAGTCTACAGCCAGCAAAGTCCGCATCAGCATAAGCAATTAACTCAAGATTCTCTGATTTTGGGTACCATAATCCTAGATTTGTGGTACCATTAAGATATCTAAATATTCTTTTAACTGCTTTGAGATGAGATATCTTAGGGTTTGATTGAAATCTAGCACAAAGTCCTATACTGAACATGATATCTGGTGTAGTTGCAGTGAGGTAAAGTAAACTTCCTATCATACTCCTATAAGTTTTTTGATCGAAGCTTTCTCCACTTTCATCAATTTCTAACTTAGTGGAAGTGCTCATAGGAGTGTTAATAGCTTTTGAGTTATTCATATTAAACTTTTTTAGCAAATTCATAGTATATTTAGTTTGACTAATAAAGATGTCATTGCTTAGTTGTTTGATTTGTAAGCTTAAGAAGAATGTTAATTCTCCCATTAAACTCATTTCGAATTCAAGACTCATAGTTTTAGCAAAAGATTCACAAAGAGATTCATTCGTAGAACCAAAGATAATATCATCAACATAAATCTGAACAATGAGAAAATCATTTTCAAAATTCTTGATGAACAATGTAGTATCAACCTTGCCTTTTGTGAAATTATTTTTTATAAGAAAAGAACTAAGTCTCTCATACCAAGCCCTCGGAGCTTGTTTTAAACCACAGAGAGCTTTAGTTAATCTAAACACATGATTAGGGAGGCTATTAATTTCAAATCCAGGAGGTTGTTCAACATAGACTTCTTCGGAAATAAAGCCATTAAGAAAAGTGCTTTTAACATCCATTTGAAACAACTTAAAATTATTACTACTAGCGTAGGCAAGGAGCATCCTTATGGCTTCTAATCGAGCCATAGGAGCGAAGGTTTCTTCGTAATCGATACCTTCTTCTTGGTTGAAACCTTTGGCCACTAATCTAGCCTTGTTTCTAACCACGATACCATATTCATCTTGCTTGTTTCTAAAAACCCATTTAGTACCAATAACTAAATGGTCATTTGGTCTAGGAACAAGCTTCCACACCTCATTTCTCTCAAATTGATTTAATTCATCTTGCATTGCGATAATCCATGAATCATCTTTCATGGCTTCGTCAACACATTTGGGTTCAATTTGGGAGAGAAAAGCTGCGTTGGAACAAAAATTTTTAAGAGAAGAACGTGTTTGAACTCCCTTTGATGTGTCTCCTAAGATTAGCTCCTTAGGATGAGCATCTATATACTTCCAATCCTTGGGTAAGGATATTTCGAAAGTGGATGCATTCAAGTTGCTAGTTGGAGACGGGGTTTCATTTAAATTCAAGGAATCAAAATTAACATCATCATCAAAATTATTTTTCCTGATTTCGAAAATCTCATTAAAGACAACATAAATGGATTCTTCAATAATTAAAGTTCTTTTATTGAAGATACGAAAAGCTTTAGAAACCGAAGAATAACCAAGAAAGATTCCTTCATCGGATTTAGCATCAAATTTTCCTAAGTTATCTTTTTCATTCAAGATAAAACACTTACACCCAAAGACTTTAAAATATGAAACATTGGGTTTTTTTTTGTTCCATAACTCATATGGAGTTTTGGTGAGTAAGGGTCTTACTAGAACTCTATTTAAAATATAGCATGCAGTATTTACGGCTTCGGCCCAAAAATATTTCGGTAGGCTATGTTCATTCAACATGGTTCTTGCCATTTCTTGTAAATTTCGATTTTTTCTTTCTACTACTCCATTTTGTTGAGGATTTCTAGGAGTAGAGAAATTATGGTTGTATCCATTGAGTTCACAAAATTCTTGGAAATCATGGTTTTGAAATTCACTACCGTGATCACTTCTAATTGACGAAATCATAGAACCCTTCTCATTCTGAACAAGTTTACAAAACTTGGTAAAATATCTAAAGCATTCATTTTTCTGTTTTAAGAAGTAAGTCCATGTGTATCTGCTATAGTCATCCACAATGACGAAGGCGTATTTGCTACCTCCTAGGCTTGATGTAGAGATCGGTCCGAACAAGTCCATATGGATCAATTGTAAGGGCCTAGAGGTGCTTATTTAATTCTTAGATTTGAAACTGCCCTTAATTTGTTTACCTAATTGGCAAGCATCACATACATTATCTTTGATGAACTTGATACGAGGAATTCCTCTTACAAGTTCTTTAGATGATATTTGAGTGATTAGTTTCATGCTAGCATGACCTAATCTTCTATGCCATAGCCAAGCATCCTCATTCAAAACCGAAAAACACATTTCATTACACAAATCATTGATGTCAATAGTGTATACGTTATTTTGTTTTAATGCAATCATAGACGTGTTTTTGTGTGGTTTTTCAATGATGCAAGCATTAGATTCGAATCTGACAATATATCCTTTATCACATAATTGACTAATGCTCAAGAGGTTATGTTTTAAACCATCAACTAACAAAACATCTTCGATAAAGAAGTTGGATTTGTTACCTATGGTTCCTTTGCCAATGATTTTACCCTTGTTGTTGTCTCCGAAGGTGACATAGCCTTCGTCTATGCTAGTGAGCTTAGAGAATTGAGATGGATCTCCGGTCATATGCCTTGAGCATCCACTATCAAGGTACCATCTCTTGCTCCTAGCTTGCGATGGTATATGTTTCTACAAGAAAGGATGATTTTTAGGTACCCATTTGCTTTTGGGTGCCTCAAAAATAGATCTACATTGTTTATTATGTTGCATAGAATTTATCATGGTTCTTTTATGAACCCAAATTAATTTGTTTGGACTAATTTTCTTGAATGGACAATAATACATTTTGTGTCCAAGTTTGCAACAAAAGTTGCATTTACTTTGGTGTCAAATATGTAAGATGGGGCCTTTTATGAAGGTGGTTGGATTTGGTGAGGACTTCTCACAGATCCGATTCCACTTCTTTTGGGAACGTGACCCTTATTTGCAAGGATCATGTTCAAGGACTTGCTACCAACCTCAAATTTCTT
This sequence comes from Musa acuminata AAA Group, assembly GCF_036884655.1. NCBI lineage: Eukaryota > Viridiplantae > Streptophyta > Magnoliopsida > Zingiberales > Musaceae > Musa > Musa acuminata. The sequence goes on along the minus strand of NC_088359.1, from coordinate 25,116,204 downwards.
CAAGGTGTCCTTAAGTAGCAAGTTTTCCTTTTGGAGGGTTTTTAGATCATGGCATTTTATGCATGAACCTAAACTATCATGATATTCAGTTTTTAACTTATCAAAATTACAAGTAAGACTATCATGCTCCTTTTTTAGCAATTTGTATTTTCTACTAATAATCTTGCATTCATCAAATAAGCCATGGAAGGCATTTAATAATTCATCGAATGATAAATTTGCATCTATTAAATTCGTTACCTCCTCTCCGATGGTCATTAAGGCGTAATAAGCAACTTGCTTGGTGTTGGACTCCTCTTCTTCGGACGCGCTCGAGTCATCCCATGTTGCTTTGAGCGCCTTCTTCTTTGATGTTCTCTTTTTTGACTTGGGGACAATCACTCTTGTAGTGTCCCGGCTTTTTGCACTCATAGCAAATAACTTGGTCCTTCTTGGGTTCAAGTTTATTTTTTGTGTCATTCTTAAACTTATTTCTTTTAATGAATTTTTTAAATTTTCTTGTTAGAAGTGCCAAGTCATCGTCACAGTCCTCATCACTTGAATTTTCTCTCAAGTGGTCTTCTGAAGTTCTAAGTGCCATATCCTTCCTGTTCTTTGGAAGGATGTCTTCTTGCTCTTCATGAGCTTTGCAAGTCATCTCGTAGGTCATTAATGACCCGATTAGTTCTTAAAGAGGGAAGTTGTTTAGATCTTTCGCCTCTTGAATAGCAGTGACTTTAGGATCCCAACTCTTAGGAAGGGATCTTAGAATCTTATTTACGAGCTCAAAATCTAAAAAACTTTTTCCGAGTCCTTTTAGACCGTTGATGACATTCGTGAAACGGGTAAACATGTCGCCAATAGTCTCACTCGGTTTCATCCGAAAAAGTTCGAAAGAATGTAACAAAAGATTGATTTTTGACTCTTTCACTCTACTTGTGCCTTTGTGAGTCACTTCGAGTGTGTGCCAAATATCAAATGCGGTTTCACAAACCGAAACACGGTTGAACTCGTTTTTATCAAGCGCACAAAATAAGGCATTCATAGCCTTTGCATTAAGAGCGAAAGCCTTCTTCTCCAATTCATTCCAATCGATCATTGGAAGAGAAGACTTCGAAAATCCATTTTCGATAAGATTCCAAAGTTCAAAATCCATAGAAATAAGAAAGATCCTCATTCGGGTCTTCCAATAGGTGTAGTCCGTCCCATTGAACATGGGTGGACGTGTAATAGAATGGCCCTCTTGGTTTTCGGCGTATGCCATCTCTCTTGGGTTTTAATCCGTTTGAGAGTTAACCTCGCTCTGATACCAATTGTTAGGATCAAGAGCACTAAGAGGGTGGGTGAATTAGTGCAGTGGAAAACCTTCTACGATTAAAATAAAAACTGTGTTCGTTTGTTAAAAGTGATTTTGGTAAGAAAGCCAATTCGTAAATTACTTTAACTTTTGTTTAAGCGAGATGCAGCAAAGATATAAATGCAGTTTGCAGTTATGATTCTGATTAGATAGTAGGCGCAAACTGAAATATGATATTCGTACGAAAAAACTAATTTACGTCTAAATGCTGATTCGTAAATCACTTGATTAAGCGAGATGCAGTTAAAGCATGGATATAAAGGCAGTTTGCAGTTATGATAGAAATCAAAACGTAAACACAAACAGAAATATGATGATCGTACGATAAAACTGATTTACATCTAAACACCGATTCAGAAGGTGCAAAGCTTGAAACCCGATCGTATATGCGCAGAAAGCAGTAAGCTTTAGAGGAGGTTTGCAGTAAAGATAATATGCTCAAAGTAAATGCAAACCGAGATTTAGAATGGTTCGGTCAATATTGACCTACTCCACTTTTGGCTTCCTCTACCAACGAGGTCACCGACGTCAACTAGAGGCCTTCCTTCAATTGGCGAAGGCCAACCACCCTTTTACATTTTCACTCCTTTTGACGGGCTTAGGAGACAACCCTTACATAATTTTCTCTCCTCTCTTTAAAGCTCAGAACTTGGAAGAAAAGAGGGAGAAGAACTTTTGGCCTTTACAATAATTTTGAGCTCTAAAAATCACATAACAAGATCAGGATTTCGGTGTATATTGGTGCCCTTTCACTGCTGAATGGGTGGGGTATTTATAGGCACCAACCCAGTTTGAAATTAGAGCTCAAAACTGTCAATTCCTGGAATTTCGGGATCTGGCGATTGCACCTCCTGACTGGAGCGATTGCACCGCTTGGCAGAGCTCGAAGACTGAGCCTCTGGGCGGTGCCACCTCCTGTCAGGGGCGGTTGCACCTCCTGCCAGAGCTCAAAGACCGAGCTCAGGCAATGCCACCTCCTGACTAAGGCGGTTGCACCGCCCAGTCTCGCTCGGAGACTGAGCCCAAGCGATGCCACCTCCTGGCTAGGGCAATTGCACCGCCCAGTCTCGCTTGGAGACTTAGCCCAGGCGGTGCCACCTCCTGGCTTGGGCGGTTGAACCGCTTGGCAGAAATCAGGGTCCGAATGAGTTGATCCATTCGGCCCAATTTGGGTTTTTTCAAGGGCCCAAATGCCCCAAGATTAAGTTAATGGGATCACCTCCCATTTCCAACTTAATCATTGTGCTAACTATGATTTTTCCTAAGATATTTACTGCAACTTGCTCCGGTGCGTCAATCGCTTCTTCCGGCGAGCTTCCGGTGAACTTCCGTCGATCATCCGATGAACCCTCGGTGATGCTCCTGCGGACTTCCGGCAAACTCCTAGACTTGCGATGATCCACTTGGCGAGTTCTGACGAGCTTCTTTGGCAAGCTCATGGACTTCTCGGATTCGTTCCCGCAGAACCTCCGACGACTGTTCGAACTTCCGTCGAACTCTCGAACTCCCAACGTGATCATTGTCTTGACTCCGGCACAACTCCTGTTGCATACCTTATTTTCATCGTAGTTAATCTTGCACACTTATCTCAACATATAGATTAGATAACAAATGACAATTGACTTCATCATCAAAATCCGAGATTCAACAGGCTCGAAATGCTGCAACATGTTTCGTTGGGTCGGAGCTGTTGTCATAGGCTTCGAGCGCAGGAAGATGAAAGCTTTGTAGGATAGGCTTGTCTTGGATCTCCCGTACAAAGGGTGACCCTCTCGGGAGAACCTCACCAAGCTCCTCCTTGGATTTGTGGAACTCTCTTTGGACTTCGTTAAGACGTCGATTAACCGATCGTAGCTGAGCCCGGAGAGAGTCTACCGAGTTAGATGACAATGTGTCACGGTCGGGAGTGCTATACTCATGTATCAACCTCGGATTCTCCGATAGCTCCTCAGATGATGGGGTAACATTCGCCGCAGTGGGTTGTTGAGGAGCCGTTGGTGATGGGGGGCCAAGAGTTGTCGGTTGTAACGGTTGAGGCAACGCCGATTATTGGGCGAGCTGAGGGACTAAAGGGATAATGATCTGCATCATCCCTGCCAAAGCTTGGACCTGATGAGTGAGGCTAAGGAACACCTTAGTTGAGACGACATGCTGACCCATGCTAGTCCTGAGAGGTGACAGTCTAGGATCGTTGAATAGTCTCCAATAGTTGCTTGGGGTGTTTCCTCCTAGGTTTGGAGGGAGCAGGGGTTATCCTCCGAACTCGGAGGTCGGGTGTGGCTCCTCTCCGAGACGCTCCTCCAGGTTGTTCGATTGCGAGCATTCTTGCTATTAGGATCAAGAGGTCGGCACTAAGAGGGGGGGTGAATTAGTGCAGTAGTAAAAACTACGTCGGTTTGAAAAACTTCGTACAATAAAAATTATTTCCGACGAAAAACCGATTTCAGAAACTTAAGTTGAAAGCGTACGTAATGAATTGAAGGCAGTAAGCACTTAAGGAGGTTTTCAGTAAGGTAATAGCAAGAATAAAATGCAAACTAGAGAACACGCCAATTTATAGTGGTTTGATCGTCGTGACCTACATCTACTCCTCCAATTCCTCTTCCGTCGAGGCCACCGGCATCCACTATCGATCTTCCTTTATAGGCGAAGATCAACCTCCTTCTTACACCCCTCTTCTCCTTTTACTGGGTTTAGGAGACAACCCTTACAAGCACTCACTCTCCTCTTATAGAATTCTAACACTTAGACTAGAGGAGGATTCTCACAAGAGATTTCTACAGCGTTTTTCTACTTTTGAACTCTCTGTGATTGTGTGTTTTAACCAGGGATGAGATGGGTATTTATAGGCTTCAAGTTGATTCAAACTTAGAGCCTAAAACTTTCCCATCTTAGGTTCCTCGGGCATGGGCGGAACCACCACCTGCGTTGGGCGGTACCACTGCCCAATGTCAGTCTGACACTAACACTACCCTGGGTGGTACCATCGCCTAGGGGGCAGTGCTGGGCGGTACCACCGCCTGACATAGTCTCGAAGACTGTGCCATGACGGTGAGACTTCTTGGGGTACTGTTTGGGCCTCTCATTGGGCCCAACACAATTTTTACATGGGCCTAGCTGGCCCCTAATTGGGTTGGCCCAAATCCAAACCCAATTACGTGCTAACTACGATTCCTAAGACATATTCTAAGCTAAATAGGTCTAAGTCTTGGTTCTTCCGACGATCTTTCGGCGAACTTCCGACGATCTCTCGGCAATATTCCATTGAACTCCCGGTAAGCTCCTGGACTTCATGACGATCTTCTTGGCGAGTTCCGATGAGCTTCTCTAGCAAGCTCCGAGACTTCTCGATTGGTTCCGCCATAACTTCCGACGAACTCTCGAACTCCTAACGAAGTCACGTCCTTGACTCCAGGACATCATTTTGCTTCATGTCTTGCTATCGTAGTTAATCCTGCACATATAAAAACACACTTCGATCTAGACAATTAATACTAAGCATTAATCTTGTTGTTCGGCATGTCATCGGTCCCTCGATGCTTCGTCTGATTCTTCGACGCATCGTCCTTTCTTGTGGTCTATTACCCAATCGGCCAGTTGACTTTGCAACTCTGATATCCTTGGCGCAATATCCGCTCTTTTTTGCCCGATGCCCAAATCTATGGCTCGAAGCCTCCTGTCGATACATCGACCAATCCACCGGCTCGATGTCCAATCCTCTGATATGTTTTCCTCTAGCACAACATGATTCTTCTTGCTTTAATTGTCTCATCCTGATCGAAGCATCCTGTGTCACTCAAAACGCAGATCAAATCATAAATAATTATCAATTAGTTTTATCATCAAAATATGAGATTCAACACTTGCAACATCGGGCCCTCCTTCTAATGCTAAAATGTTGGTGAACATTTACGTCGTGGCGGAGGTGTCAACACGGCTCGGTCCAGTCCCGAATGTACAAGGTCACCCACATGGATACTCGGGTGGTGAGGGGGAGCGTCATCCCCCGAGCACGGTCTTCTCTTTTAGCGAGTAGCCTGCTTCTCCACCGTTGGACTCCTATACACAGGTCGAGGTTGGGAGGGGGATTTCCTGACTCAACCCCTCCGAAGCTTAAGTTAGCTTTTGACAGAATGAGAGAGAGTTGAGTGTACGAAATCCCTCTAATCCCCTGGCCCTGACCAAGTGACGAGCTTTTATACTTGTATATGGGGAACGATCTTACCCCATACGTTAATGATCACCGACTCCTTAAGCGGTCGGCCTATGCCTCTACGCTTGACGGCGCCGTTCTGGTCGATGTGTTTGGATTGTCCTTGAGCGGCACCGTCCCGATCATTCCGGGATGGCTTTGTACTCGATGCATCACTCTAGTCAATGTGTGCAGATCGTCCCCGAGCAGCATCGTCCTGATCATTCCAGGGTGGCTCTGTACTCGATAGCACCATTCCAGACCTTCCGAGGTAGCTTCAACAGTGTTGCTTATGCGATCCTACACAGGCTGGGGGGGGGACGATGTGGTCTACTACATCAGCTTATAAATTCCACATCGGTACTATTGTGGCTATGATATGCTATCAAATTGTGTCCTATCAATACCTCAACTTAAGACATATTTGAAAGTGCATCTCGATTGGCTCTTTAGCCCGTCGGATAATCAAAATCTATTATAATATTAAATAATTTAATTTTTTTCATAGATTAAAAAAATAAAAAGACAAAACCACATTATTTTATATTGATGTCTAATTATGTTATGTAATAATTGATTTGTGAGATTCGAGGCCTTTTCTCCCTAATAATTTTTTTTAACATAACCTCAATTTGTTCTGATATTTAACATTCGTTTATGAATTATCGTGGGTTAAATTTCCCTAAAATATGTATATTTCGTCGGAATTGTACTCGAACATCTTTGATTGGGTTTAGTTTGGGCTCGAACTAACCTCAAATTTCCTTATTTTTTATCAATTGAAAGTTCTTCCAATATTTATTAGGTAATTTTCTAAATCTTATTTTTTAAAAAAGGAAACTAATCAATCAAATTATTCCTTGATTTTCTAAACTCTTTCGGGGACCAATCCATGATTACTAAACCTACCACTGTTATCAATTTTTAGGTCTTAGTTATTTGTCAAATTTTCACTATATATTTTAGAAACTTAATTTCTCCATCTTTCCTTAATTTTGTTATGTATCTAAAATTACCTAATCGTTGCTCTTTCTTTTTATAGCCTTAGCAATTTGAAATGTATACTTCTCTCCATGCCTAACTTATATAAAAGTCATTATATGTTTTATGTCTTGTTATATTGACAGTTTTCCTTTTTTTTTGGGTCTCCTATTCAGATGTTATATTCACACACGCACACACACAGCCCTCCTAACCAGTTTGTTCATAGGCTCAATGATTTGTGCGTTTCCAGAGGTTGCATCTGTTATTTAGACTTGTCCGTCGGAGTTGGCATGAGTTCATGTTAGATATTCCTCTAGATGTATATATATTGAAAATAATAACAACGATCAGAGTGGCGCAGCGGAAGCGTGGTGGGCCCATAACCCACAGGTCCCAGGATCGAAACCTGGCTCTGATATGAAATATAATTTATGATTTTTTTTTTTTTGGAGAAAACATTTTACATAAGTGGCTCCGAATGGCCTGCGAATCTCCCGATCACATCCAAGTCGGATGTGTACAGCTTCGGAATGGTGTTGCTGGACATCGTGAGCGGGCAGCGCAACTTCGATGTTTCGGATGACACTGGCCGGAAGAAGTTCTCGGTGTGCGGGTGCCAAGAGCTGGAGAAGGGAAACATGAAGAGCACCATGGACAAGAGGCTCGCCGAGCAGGACGTGGACATGGAGCAGCTGAAGAGGGCGCTGCTGGTGAGCTTCTAGTGCATCCAGGAGCAGCCCTCGCAAAGACCGTCGATGGGGAAGGTTGTGCAGATGCTGGAAGGGGTTTTGGCCATAGACAGGCCTCCGGCTCCGAAGGCCGCAGATGGTGGCTTGGCGGCTGTCACTAGCAGCAGCGCGAACACCAGCATCACCGTTTTCGCTACGTCATCTCCGCTTCAGCCTTCATCGGGCTCATCGTATTCGATTGCAAACTCACCATTGGTTTCCAAGAGGAACTTAGTCATACCTGGTCGTCCCAGACCAATCTTCCTCGCACAATGTTATCGAGACACGAGGTGTTGGATTGTATGATTGATTACATGGAACCAATGGACTTGGAAATCTGCTACATTAGTTTTTTAAGGTTAATTACGTATTACTAGTTAGTTATTATGTTTAACAACTTAGTCTTTACATTTTTTAAGTTACATTGATATTTCCAAGTGAAATATTTAAATTTATATATCTTAATATCATCGATTTTACTGACAGAATATGAAAATAAAAAATAAAAAATATTTAATATTTCAATTGGTGGTGGTAGGTGACATTAGCGGTAACGAATGATGACATTGCTAGAGGCTACGAGTGGCTATTATGGACGAGGAGAGCGATTGCGAGAGGTGAGGGTCGCTCGGTAATTGTGTTGATAACAGATATGTCGATATACTCAATGTTAAATTTTGAGACCCACAATTTTCTACCGTTGTCAAATATGTTCGTTAGGAGCTCGACAATCACTCACTTGCCAACCTTCTGAAGCTTCCATTTTCGGTCGACGATAACCACAACGAATAGAATTCCTCCTTTGACAAACCCTCTTATTTTTCATGCCCATGTTAAAACTGACGCGATAGCGGGGAGAGCAGTAAGAGCTTCAGTGACCCTAGTTTTTGATCGAGCAATCTATCCAATGGGTCAGCAGTGAGGTTGTCATCATCTTTACCATAGATGTCGCTGTTGAATCTCGGATTTTGATGATGAAGTCAATTGATGGGTTAATTGATCTAATCCATATTATTGAGTTAAGTGTGCAGGATTAACTACGATAGCTTGAACATATAAAGCAAGTTTACCGGAGTCAAGTTCGATGGGTGTTTGAGAGTTTGCCAAAAGTCCGAAGAATCATCGGAAGTGCTGCCGAAACCAACCGAGAAAGAATCGGGGACTTGCCGAAGTTTTCGGAAGTCTACCGAAAAGATCACCTAGAAGGTTTGAATACTTGTCAAAGACTCGTTGAACTCACCATAAGACCAGGAGCCTGTTGGGAGTCCACTGGAAGAAATTCGAGGGTGTATCGGAAGTCCGCCGGAAGCTCGCCGGAAGGAAACTCAACGTTGCCGGTTAAAAATTTACTTAGGGCTATGTCTTAATTTCGTAGTTTCATATAATTTGGATTAGGATTAAGGGTTAATCCTATAACTCGGTTAGGGGCCAATTGGGCCCGAGTTTGGACTGGTTTGGGCCAAGTATGGAGCCCAATCAGTGATTTGGAATAGTCCAGGCGGTGGCACCGCCCAGAACCCGAGAGGTCGGGTGGTGGCATTGCCCAGAACACGAGAGGTCCGAGGGTAGTACCGCTAGAAAAAGCTCTAGCAAAGTCTTGTTTTCAATAGCTTAAGTGTTCACCTCCCTCTTTCTCTTTGAAACAATCTGTAAGAGTGTGAACCACTTGTAAGAAGGTTGTAAGAGGGGTATTTGATCCTTCCTCTACAAAGTGATTTGCTAGTAGAAATTGGGAGCCTCATCGAAGAAGGCTTCGAAAGTGGATGTAGGTCATTTGACCGAACCACTATACATCGTGGTGTTCCTTGAATGTGTGAGTGTTTAATTTTCTGAACTATTTCTCTACTTAGCTACAAATTATTCGATTTTCATCTCCCTACTCTTGACTATCTTTACTTAAGCTATTTTAGCTAAGTCATCCTTCATCGAATCGAAATCTCTACACTTTTACAAAATCGATTTCAAACTTACGAGTTTTAATCCGCTGCACTAATTCACCTCCCCCTCTTAGTGTCGCTCCGATCCTAACAATTGGTATCAGAGCAAGGCTCACTCTCATATTTGGTTTAATACCTAAGAGAGATAGCTTACTTCGGCATGCAAGAGGGTTACTCTATTATACGTCCACCTATGTTTAATGGATCACTCGTATGAGGATCTTCCTTATTTCCATGGATTTTGAGCTTTAGAATATTATTGAAAATGGATTTCAAAAATCTTCTCTTCCGATGAGTGAATGGGATGAATCGGAGAAGAAGGTTTTTGCTTTAAACGCAAAGGCTATGAATGCCTTGTTTTGTGTACTTGGCAAAAATGAATTTAATCACGTTTCAATTTGTGATTCGGTTTTTGATATTTAGAGAACTCTTGAGGTCACTCATGAAGGCACTAACCAAGTGAACGAGTCCAAAATTAACATTCTTGTAAACTAGTAACTAAAATTTCTAACTTTGAACTAGTAACTAAAATTTTAAGATCCCTTCCAAAGAGTTAGGATCCAAAAGTTACGACCATTCAAGAGGCCAAGGACCTTAAAACATTTCCACTCGAAGAACTTATTGGGTCTCTAATGACTTACAAAATGACGTGTCATGCTCATGAAGAGCTCGAGAACCCCCTTCCAAAGAATAGGAAGGATATGACACTTAAAACACAAGAAGACTACTTGAAAGGAACATCAAGTGATGAGGACAGTAACGATGATATTGTACTTTTAACTCGAAAATTTAAAAAATTTATAAGAAAGAACAAATTTGAAAATAACACCAACAATAAACTTGAACATAAAAAGGACCAAATAATATGCTACGAATGCAAGAAGCCGGAACACTTAAAAAATGAATGCCCCTAAGCCAAGAAGAAGCAACCGAAGAAGAAGAAAGCTTTAAAAGCAACTTGGGATGACTCAAGTGATTCCGAGAATGAAGAAGCTAGCAACAAAGAGGAGGTAAACTTCGCGCTAATGACTTTAGGAGGAGAGGTATGTGATTTAATTAATGAAGATTTATCTTTCGATGAACTTTCTATCAATTTTCACGAATTATTTGATGAGTGTAGAACTATTAGTAAGAAGTTCTATCTATTAAAGAAAGAGCATGCCTTACTATAAAATAAGCTTGATAGTCTTCAAACTCCTCCATGCTCTAAGTGTGAACACTTAGAAGCAATAAAAAATGAGAATTTGCTGCTTAAAGAGACCTTAAACAAGTTTAAGGTCGCTAGTAAAGGCTTGGACATGATCCTTGCAAATAAGGGTCACGTCGCAAATAAAAGTGGAATTGGTTTTATGAGAGGATCTCACCAAAATCCTACCACCTTCATTAAATGACCCACATTATATGTTTCACCTCATTTGAAATGTAACTTTTGTTGTAAATCCGGACATGTTGTTTACAAATGTCCATTTAAGAAAATTAGTCCACATAAGTTGATATGGGTTCCTAAAGGAACTATAAATAATTCAATGATGAATGACAAAATTAGTATATCAATTTTTGAGGCACATAAAATCAAATGGGTACTTAAAAACCATCCTCTTTTGTAGACAAACTCATGAGCTAGGAGCAAAAGATGAGATCTTGATAGTGGATGCTCAAGGAATATGACCGGAGATCCATCTCATTTTTTTATGCTCACTAGCAAAGAAGAAGGGTACGTCATCTTCGGAGGCAACAACAAAGGTAAAATCATTGGCAAGGGAACCGTAGGTAACAAATTAAGTTTTTCAATTAATGATATGTTGCTAGTTGATGGATTAAAATATAATCTCTTAATCATTAGTCAATTATGCGATAAAGGTTACATCGTTAGATTTGAATCTAATGTGTGCATTATTGAAAAACCAAATAATAACATATCAATGATTGCCTTAAAATAAAATAATGTCTACACCATCAGTCTTGATGAACTTAGTAATGAAATATGCTTTTTCACCTTAAATGATGATGCTTGGCTTTGGCATAGGAGATTAGGCCATACAAGTATGAAACTAATATATAAGATTTCATCTAGAGAGTTAGTACGAGGGATTCCCAATATGAAGTTTGCTAAGGACAAAGTATATGATGCTTGTCAACTAGGAAAACAAATAAAAACTAGTTTCAAACGAAAAAATCAAATTAGCACCACTAGACCATTGCAATTGATCCATTTGGACTTATTTGCACCAATTGACATAATGAGTCTAGAAGGAAGCAAATATGCTTTCGTAATTATAGATGACTATAGTAGATACACTTGGACCTATTTCTTAGCTCACAAAAGTGATTGTTTTAAATGTTTCTCTAAATTTTATAAACTTACTCAAAACGAAAAAAGCTTCATGATTTCATCAATTCAGAGTGATCACGGTGGTGAATTTTAAAACTGTGACTTTCAAAGTCTTTGTGAATCTAATGGATATAATCACAACTTCTTCACTCCGAGAAATCCTCAACAAAATGGGGTAGTTGAAAGAAAAAAATAGAAATTTATAAGAAATGACAAGAATCATGTTAAATGAACATAGTCTACCTAAGTATTTTTGGGCCGAAGCCGTTAATACGGCTTGCTATGTCATGAATAGGGTTCTAATAAGACCATCTCTATCAAAAACTCCATATGAATTATGGAATAACAAAAAATCAAATATTTATTATTTAAAAGTTTTCGGTTGCAAATGCTTTATTTTGAATGAAAATGATGCCTTAGGAAATTTGATGCTAAATCCGATGAAGGCATCTTTCTTAGTTACTCTTCCGTTTCTAAGGCTTTTCATGTTTTTAACAAAAGAACCTTAGTTATAGAAGAGTCTATTCATGTAGTTTTTAATGAAATTTTCGAGTTAAAGAAAAATAATTTTGATGATGATCTTGGTTTTGATAATTTGAATTTAAATGAACCCCCTCCTCAAAATAGCAACTTCTTCCGAAACTTCCTTACCTAAGGAATGGAAGTATGTGGATGCTCATCCAAAGGAGCTAATTATAGGAGATACATCAAAAGGGGTTCAAACTCGTTCTTCCTTCAAGAATTTTTATGCTAACGCTACCTTCCTTTCTCAAATTGAACCTAAATGCATCGACGAAGCCTTGAAAGATGATTCATGGGTTATTGCAATGCAAGAGGAATTGAACCAATTTGAGAGGAATGAGGTATGGAAGCTTGTTCCTAGACCTAATGACCATTTAGTCATTGGTACTAAATGGGTCTTTAGAAACAAGCAAGATGAATGTGGTAACGTAGTTAGAAACAAGGCTAGACTAGTGGTCAAAGTTTTCAACCAAGAAGAAGGTATCGACTACTAAGAGACCTTCGCTCCTGTGGTAAGATTAGAATCCATTAGAATGCTCCTTGCCTATGCTAGTAGTAATGATTTTAAACTATTTCAAATGGATGTCAAAAGTACTTTCTTGAATGGTTTTATTTCCGAAGAAGTGTATGTTGAACAACCTCCCGGATTTGAAAATTCTCTTCTTCCTAATCATGTATTTAAATTGATTAAGGCTCTCTATGGCTTAAAACAAGCTCCTAGAGCTTGATATGAAAGACTTAGTTCCTTTCTTATTTTAAATAATTTTACAAAAGGTAAGGTTAATACTATATTGTTTATCAAATATTTTAAAAATAATTTTCTTATTGTTCAAATTTATGTTGACGATATTATTTTTGGTTCTTCGGATGAATCACTATGTGAATCATTTGCCAAATGTATGAGTCATGAAGATGTCAAAATTGACAAAGCTTCAACTTGGCATTAAGATCGATCATTCAAGGAAGACATCAAATCATCCAAAATAACATGAAGGTCCCATCAAAATGTTGACAAAATTTCAGAAAGAAACATCCAACATTATATACTAGGATAATGTCAAACGCATGTCAAGGTAGCATAGAGGTTTACAATAATAAGAAAGAAGTCAAATCCACAAAAACAAAAAAGAGGATGAATTTTTTTCGAAAAATATATACAATCAAGCTCATTCACAAGGACAATTCAATATGCCTAATTCCCTTCTAATAAAGTCAAATTGATCTTCATTTAAGGCTTTTATGAAAATATCTGCTAATTGATGCTTTGTATCAATAAATTCTAGAATGACATTATTATTATTGGCATGATCTCGTATAAAGTGATGCCTAATGTCAATATGATTAGTTCTAGAGTGTTAATTAGATTTTTGGTTATACAAATAGCACTTATATTATCACATTTTATGGGAATGTTCTTTAAGTAAATTTCATAGTCTTCCAATGTATTTTTCATCCAAACAACTTGTGCACAGCATGCACTTGCAGCTATGTATTCGGCTTCCGCCGTAGATAGTGCAACCAAATTTTGTTTCTTGGAAGTCCAAGAAACAAGTGCATGTCCTAAAAATTGACATGTTCTAGATATATTTTTTCTATCTATCATACATCCGCCAAAATTGGCATCTGCATAAGCTATTAAATCAAAATTATCAAATTTTGGATACTATAATCCTAAATTAGGAGTTTCTTTAAGATATTTAAGGATTCTTTTAACACTTTTAAGATGAGACAATTTATGATTGGCTTGAAACCTAGCACAAAGTCATATACTAAACATGATATCCGGTCTAGTTGCGGTGAGGTAAAGTAAACTACCAATCATTCCCCTATATGTTTTTTGATCAAAACTTTCACCACTTTCATCCATGTCTAACTTCGTAGAAGTACTCATAGAAGTGTTTATAGCTTTTGAACCATACATGTTAAATCATTTTAATAATTCTAATGTATATTTAGATTGATTAAGAAATATACTATTACTAAGTTGTTTAATTTGTAATCCTAAAAAGAAGGTTAATTCTCCTATTAGGCTCATTTCAAATATACTTTTAAAGATTTTTTTCTTATAAGATGATTTTATGAATGACTTCAATGATCATGAGTTTTATGCTTGAAAACTCATCTCCTTTTTGTTGATGACAAAGGGGGAGAAGAATATGAAAAAGATTGATGACTTGTGCAAATATGAAATTAGCATGACTTATATGTATTGTATTGCAATAACTTATATATTGTATAATGCAGTGAAAAATATCTTATATGTATTATATTCCTTAAAAGCATCGTAAAACTTTTTGAGCATATCGCATATGAAAGTTTTTAGATTGATTGTCATATCATGTTTATCATTTTTTTTTAAATGATAAGCGATCATCTCATGGTCATATGAAATCATGCCTTGCATTTATATCATTAGATTCATGTTGAAATTTTAAATTATTATTATTTCTTATCGAAATGATAATTATCTTTTATCATTCAGCTTAAAAATAATTTTCATGTCTTGAAATTATGAGAAATACTAAGTTTCATATTTGCTCATGCTTGTTAAGAATAACAATAAGTTCAACGGATAGAACTTATCGGTTTCGGCTTAAATTCAAAGAGATTGAATTTAAGTATTTTTATCTTCTCATAATATGGCATATAGATAGGGGAAGTTATGATTAACTCCATCATCAATTGATTATCATCATCAAAAAGGGGGAGATTGTTGAATCTCGAATTTTGATGATGAAGTCAATTGATGGGTTAATTGATCTAGTCCATATTATTGAGTTAAGTGTGCAGGATTAACTACGTTAGGTTGAAGATATAAAGCAAGTTTACCAGAGTCAAGTTCGATGGATGTTTGAGAGTCTGCCGAAAGTCCGAAGAATCATCGAAAGTGCTGTCGGAACCAACCGAGAAAGAATCGGGGACTTGCCGAAGTTTTCGGAAGTCCGCCGGAAAGATTGTCGAAGGTTCGTGGAGATCACCGAGAAGGTTCGGATACTTGCCAAAGACTCGTTGAACTCGCCACAAGACCAGGAGCCTGCTGGGAATCCGTCGAAAAAAATCCGAGGGTGTATCGGAAGTCCGTCGGAAGTTCGCTGGAAAGCTTGTCGGAAGGAAACTTGACGTTGCCAGTTAAAAATTTGCTTAAGGCTACGTCTTAATTTCATAGTTTATACATAATTTGGGTTAGGATTAAGGGTTAATCCTATAACCCGGTTAGGGGCCAATTGGGCCCGAGTTTAGACTGGTTTGGGCCAAGTTTGGAGCCCAATCAGTGATCTAGAATAGCCCAGGTGGTGGCACCGTCGGACTGGGTGGTGGCACCGCCTAGAACCCGAGAGGTCTGGCGGTGACACCGCCAGTATACTGTTAGTGTCAGACATTGATAGGCGGTGGCACCGCTAGCACCGGGAAAACCAAAAGTAATTCAAATTTGGAGCCCAAATTTGAATTCTCTTAGGGCCTATAAATACCCCTTAATTCTCAGCAGATATTACACCTTTTTGAGAAGTTAGAAAGTGAGAAAAAGCTCTAGCAAAGTCTTGTTTTCAATAGCTTAAGTGTTCACCTTCCTCTTTCTCTCTGAAAAAATCTGTAAGAGTGTGAACCACTTGTAAGAAGGTTGTAAGAGGGGTATTTGATCCTTCCTCTACAAAGTGATTTGTTAGTAGAAGTTGGGAGCCTCATCGAAGAAGGCTTCGAAAGTGGATGTAGGTCATTTGATCGAACCACTATACATCGTGGTGTTCCTTGAATGTGTGAGTGCTTAATTTTCTGAACCATTTCTCTACTTAGCTGCAAATTATTCGGTTTTCATCTTCCTACTCTTGACTACCTTTACTCAAGCTATTTTAGCTAAGTCATCCTTTGTTGAATCGAAATCTCTACACTTTTATGAAATCGATTTTAAACTTATGAGTTTTAATCCGCTGCACTAATTCACCACCCCCCTCTTTTAGTGCCACTCTAATCCTAACAATCGCAACAACCACTACCATTTGATCAATGCTAATGCAAATACAGAGTGACAAAAGAGTTACTCAATAATTACATCGGCGTTGACATAGATGCAAAGCGGCCCTCACCTCTCATCGTCATTCTCTTCATCCACAATAACCATCCACGAACCCAACAATGCTGTCGCAATAACTGATAGGTAATAAGATTTTTCAGGAAATTTCTTTACTCTGTTTAGGGAAATCTTCTAATCTGTTGAGGGAAATTCTCCCTCCTAACCTGTATAAATAGGAGAGGGACATGTGAATACAATCAAGCTTCTTTCATAACTTGTATCCTCTATCCTCTCTATCCTCTTTCAACATGGTATCAGAGCGATGAGATGAGCGAGGCTCCGTGGCCATCGAAGCCTGCCATTCTCGACGGACTCTTTCTTGTCGGACTCGCTTCCTCACCAGACTCCTCTCTCCTTCGTTGTACGACGCGTGACGTCGTCATTGTTGCCCCAGCCACTACCATAACCACATCCGGCGTTGCCATCAGGTGCAACTATGACAAAGAGGGTCTGTTTGGTACGGCTGGCTGCTTGCCCTTGGTAGTGGTTCCCTCATCTCCTCCCTGTAGCCTTCTTCTTCATCGGCACTACTTGTCCTCAATAGTGGCTCCCTCTTCTCCTCTTTGCGGGCTTCTTCTTCATTGGCGCTGCTTGCCCTCGGCAGTGGTTCCCTCTTCTCCTCCCTATGGCCTTCTTCTTCATCGACGCTGCCTACACCGGCCCTAGGCTCGGGTTGTCCGCCGTCGTCCTCACATCTACCACGGAGGCAGCATCATCTTCATTAGGCTACGATCAATCCTAATCATTGAAGATTTCTTTACCTAATCATTGTAGATTTCTCGCGCATCGCTGCAGCCTCCTTATGCATCATTGTAGCCTCCTCTGCAGTGCGTCGCTGCAGCCTCCTCTACAGTGCATCGCTGTAACTTCCTCACGCATCGCTGTAGCCTCCTCTGCAAAGCATCGTTCCAGCCTCCTCTATAGCATATCACTGTAGCCTCCTCTGCAGCGCATCGCGATAGCTTCCTCTATAATTCATCGCTGCAGCTTCCTCTACAGTGCATCGCTGCAGCTTCATGGTGCACCACTAGTGCTACCCTCCAGTAGTTTCCTCTGTAGCAACAGCGATCTGCTCTTCTCCTCCTCGCTCCCTCCTATATATTTACACCTTTATCTTCTATAAAGATCACTTAAGTGAAAAAAAAAATACCAAAATAAAATATCTGGGATGTCTTCATTTTCCTCTTCCGATATTCCTGTTACTATTTCTACAGGGACTCTTAGCACTTCTCCTACAGGGCTTATCTCCATCAATGCTGCCACGCTAATCCCTTTCAAGTTATCAAAGGGTGACAACTATGCATCCTGGTGGGCATAATTTTCTAATCTCTTATTTGGATATGACTTGCTCGGCTACGTTAACATCTCTTTCAGTTGTCCGCCAGCCATGATCAACATCCCCGGAGAACCTAGTCCTGTACCAAATTCGGCTCACAAATTGTGGCTGTGTCAAGATTGTCTCATCCTCCAAGCTATTCAAGCCTCAGTTGCTGGATCCGTCGCTCCATTGATTTCTACATGTGTGATTGCTGCCGATGCATGGTCTAAACTGTAAATAACCTTAGTGAATCATTCGCGTACTCGCAAGCTCAGTCTTTTATATAAGTTGATGGTGACTAAATAAGAGGGAAGTACTATCATTAATTATCTACAAAATATAAAAATTATCATCGATGACTTGGCTTTGATAAGTCATTTCCTATGTGACGAGGAGATCATCATTCATATCCTAAATAGTCTTGGAGACGACTACAAGGAATTGACGATTATAATTCGGGCACGCGACTGAGATGTGTTTGAAGCATGCGGACAAACTGATACCAGGGAGGGTAAAAATGCAGAATGGATTTCGAAAGAACACTGATAGAACAGTTGTTCAGATAGAAAATGTCATAGAAGACAATGAACGAACTCTTGAAGAAACTTTGGTAAAAAATGAAAAATAGCTCACCACCAAGCTTAAAATCAAAAGGGATACAAAAAGATCACCACCCTAATGATAATAAATAAGGATACAAAACTGAAAGCAAAAGATTCACCACTCAAGGATGCATCCAAGAGATACAAGGTTCAAGAGAGTACTCCAAGAGAGCTTCTGCCAATATCCTCCATTTCTAAAGTCCTTTATAAGTCCTAAACACCAAAATAAATATTAGTGCATGAAACAACCCTTCATGCATAGGGAATTTCGAAATTAAGTGTTTACAACTGCTAACCAACTCCTTTAATGCATTCCTTGATCATGAAGACATGTTCAGCTGCTAACCAACTCCTTTAATGCATTCCTTTGTTATAAAGAAAAATACCTTGAAATAGCTTTAACTTTGTGTAGGGAATATGCTGATGACCTATCATATTTGAGTAGGCTGAGTTAAAGATTATGAGGCATCATCGTTGGCTAAAAAAAAATCATATCATAATCAAGATTCATATGATCAGATTGTAACAAATTAGACACTCCTGTGTCAATCTCCCTCGGTTGAAAAAGACTTGTCCTCAAGGTCTTATTTGATTCATCATGATTATAAAAAGAACTTAAATCAGCCACATTAAATGTTAGAGATACTCCGTAATCTTCTTCAAGTAGCTCAATCTTATACGCAATTTTGTCGATTCTCTTAAGCACATTGAATGGACCATCAACCTTTAGTTTTAGTTTTCCAAATTTGCCCAGTGGAAACCTCTCCTTCCTTAGATGAATCCAGACCAAATCGCCTGCATTAAACTCCATAGATTTTCTATGTTTATTGGCAGTATGCATGTACCTCTCATTTTGCTTCTCAATGGTTGCTTTCACACCCTCATGCAGCTTCTTTATCTGCTTAGCTCTTTCATCAGCATCTCCACTAAATTGCTTTGTTGTAGAATGAGGGATTAAGTCCAAAGTACTAGCAGGATTAGCACCATAAATAATCTCAAAAGGACTCTTACCGATACTATGATAGAACGATTGTAGACAAACTCAATTTGTGGAAGAATGACATCCCACTGCTTAATATTCTTACCAACATAGCTTCTAAGCAAATTTCCAAGCTTCTGTTTGTTACCTCAGTTTGCCCATCGGTTTGTGGATGATGCGAGTCATGGGAACAATATTTTTAAGTCATGGGAACAATATTTTTAAGAAATTTAAAAATAAGACTATATATATTGACTCTTCTTAAATCCAACATCGGTAAAAGCCTCTCGATATGGATATACGTCTTTTTATCTTTTGTTGACAAAGCTCACCATAATCACTAAAAAATATGTCTTTATTAAATCAATAAAATGATATGCATATCTTTCTTCTTTATATTTGTATATTTTCATTAATTGGCTTAATAAATAACATCAATTGTTAATCTTTAGGACAAAAAACTAAATTTATTTTCAAAAGTATTTGCTTTACACCAAATAAGGCTTTTAGTCACATTACGAGGATTTCATAGTATGGTTTACAATCTCAATTCCAGTATAATTAGAATAGTTTTAGATATCATCCTTACTTTTCATCAATTGAAAGTTCTTCAAATATTTATTAGGTATTTTTCTAAATATTATTTTTACAAAAAGGAAACTAATCAATCAAATTATTCCTTGATTTTCTAAAATCTTTCAGGAACCAATCGATGATTACTAAACCTACCACTGTTATCAATTTTTAGGTCTTAGTTATTTGTCAAATTTTCACTATATATTTTGGAAACTTAATTTATCCATCTTTCCTTAATTTTGTTATGTATCTAATATTACCTAATCGTTGCTCTTTCATTTTAGCCTTAGCAAATTGAAATGTATACTTCTCTCCATGTCTAACTTCTATAAAAGTCATTATATGTTTTATGTCTTGTTATATTGACAGTTTTCTGTGTTTTTGGGTCTCCTATTTAGATGTTATATTCACACACGCATACACAGCCCTCCTAACCAGTTTGTTCATAGGCTCAATGATTTGTGCGTTTCCGGACATTGCATCTGTTATTTAGATTTGTCTGCCAGAATTCTCTAAATAAAGTATATGACAGATAAAAATAACAATCAGAGTGGCGCAGCGGAAGCGTGGTGGGCCCATAACCCACAGGTCCCAGGATCGAAACCTGGCTCTGATATCAGAGTGGAATTTTAAGTTTTTTTTTTTTTTTTGAGAAAACATTTTACATGAGAGAATAACAACTTCGATGTTTCGGATGACACTGGCCGGAAGAAGTTCTCGGTGTGCGGGTACGAAGAGCTGGAGAAGGGAAACATGAAGAGCACCATGGACAAGAGGCTCGCCGAGCAGGACGTGGACATGGAGCAGCTGAAGAGGGCGCTACTGGTGAGCTTCTAGTGCATCCAGGAGCAGCCCTCGCAGAGACCGTCGATGGGAAGGTTGTGCAGATGCTGGAAGGGTTTTCGGCCATAGACAGGCCTCCGGCTCCGAAGGCCGCAGATGGTGGCTTGGCGGTTGTCACCAGCATCACTATCTTCGCTACGTCATCTCCGGCTCAACCTTCGATGGGCTCATCGCATTCGATTGCAGGCACATCATTGGTTTCCAAGAGGAACTTGGACAAACCAACCTCATCCATGGTCGTCGCAGACCAATCTTCCTCGTAGAATGTTACCGAGACGGGAGGTGTTCGTTATATGGAACCAATCTTCCTCGTAGAAGTCTGCTACATTAGTGTTTTAGGGTTAATTACATATTAATATTAATATCGCTAGTTAGTTAGTTATCTTAATCTTTATATTTTAAAAAATTATATTAACATATTTATAATTATAAAAATAAAATATTTAGATTCATTTACCTTAACATCATTAATTTTAAAATATAGGATAAAAAAATATTTAATGTTTTAATTGGTAATGACAAATGATATTAATGATGACAAACAACGATAACATTAGGGGTCACGGGTGGTTGTTGTTGAAGTTATATTATTTTTTATTTTTCGTATGAAATTCCAGGGTTGTGTTCATTAGAAACATGTGTTTGATCGCATAACAATATGCTGTAGTTCTTTGACAAACCAAAGAGATAACGGATTAATATTTTGCATTTCAATATATTCTTTTAAGAAATATAAATATTGTAGAGTTCCTACTGACCATAGATAAGATAAAACCAGGAAGATTGATTTTTTGCTTTGTTGATTTGAAATAGACATTAAAAACTGCTTCTTTGATGAAACTCTCTCAATTCCTGACCTTTGTAGTGTATATTTCTGTAACTGCTGCTACCCTTTCTTCTCCTCTGTTACTCTTCTACCTTCTATCTAATGTTCTCATCTTCTACTTCATGCCTCTACCTCTTACCTCCCTATGCCTGCCTGAGAAATTCCATTACTTTTTCTTCAGCTGAACCATAGTCGCGATAAAACTGATAATATTTTGAACAATTTCTAAGTTCTTGGGGGTCTTCTCTCTTTGATTTGAAGAAATATTTCTATTCCGAATGAATTCAATAGTGTGAGAGTGGCCTTCGGGAGTGGTAGGTCGGGTTAGTCGAGCCTTCTTCTTAGTGGGCCCGAAGCTTGCCCTCGTGATGACTTTTGCACGGGGTCTCTTATGCTCTTCATGTATTCTTGCCATTAGTGTCTCAGTAGCTATGAATTGGTTCACGCATTGAAGCATCTCGGGGACAGTCATCGTCGGTCATTCGACTAGTGACCAGAAGAATCTGGATGGTCACAGACCCATCAGAAATGCCTGCATAAGCAGAGAAGGGTGACCGTCAGGGATTCCTCTAGTCATAGTAGCGAAACGAGTGACAAACTGGGAGAGCGGCTCTTCATCTTTTTGGCTGAGGCCGAGGAGCATGACCACGAATGGCCGTGGTCGTGCACCGGCAAGGAAATTAAGCTCAAAGTTTTTTTCCAACTGGTTGAAGGATGCAACTGAGGCCGACCTAAGCCGGCTATACCATATCCACGCTGGGCCTTAGAGAGTTGTAGGGAAGGCTTGGCACATTAAGGCATCCAAAGTGCTATACAAGGCCATCTGGGCTCGAAATGCTGCAACATGTTCCGTTGGGTTAGAGTTGTCATCATAAGCTTCGAGCGCAGGAAGATGAAAACTTTGCGGGATAGGCTTGTCCTAGATCTCCTGTACATAGGGTGACCCTCCCGGGGGAACCTCACCAAGCTCCTCCTTGGATTTGTGGAACTCTCTTCGGATTTCCTTAAGACGCCGATTAATCGATCGTTGCTGAGCCCGAAGAGAGTCTATCGAGTTAGATGATAACGTGTCAAGGTCGGGAGCATTATGCTTGTGTATCAACCTCGGATTCTCCGATAGCTCCTCAGATGACGGGGTAACGTTCGCCATAGTGGGCTGTTGAGGAGCCGTCGGTGATGGGGGGCCAAGAGTTGTCAGTTGCAATGGTTGAGGCAATGCCGATTATTGGGCGAGCTGAGGGACTAAAGGGATAATGGTCTACATCATCCCTACCAAAGCTTGTACCTAATGAGTGAGGCTAAGGAACGCCTCAGTTGAGACTGCATGCTGACCCATGCTGGTCCCGGGAGGTGATAGCCTAGGATCGTTGAATAGTCACCAATAGTGGCTTGGGGTGTTTCCTCCTAGGTTTGGAGGGAATGGGGGTTGTCCTCCGAACCCGGAGGTCAGGTGTGGCTCCTCTCCGGGACACTCCTCCGGGTTGTTCGGCTGTGGGCATTCTTGCGACATCGGGCCCTCCTTCTAATGCCAAAATATTGGTGAACCTTTACGTCGTAGTCGAGGTGTCAACACAGCTCAGTCCAGCCCCGGATGTACAAGGTCACCCACATGGATACTTGGGGGGTGAGGGGGAGCGTCCTCCCCCGAGCATGGTCTTCTCTCTTAGTGAGTAGCCTGCTTCTTCGTCGTTGGACTCCTACACGTAGTTTGAGGTTGGGAGGAGGATTTCGTGACTCGATCCCTCCAAAGCTTAAGTTAGCTTTTGACAGAATGAGAGAGAGTTAAGTGTTCAAAGTCCCTCTAATCCCTTGGCCTTGACCAAGTGACGAGCTTTTATACTTGTATACGGGGAATGATCGTACCCCATACGTTAATGATCACTGACTCCTTAAGCAGTCGGCCCATGCCTTTGTGCTCGATGGTGTCGTTCCGGTCGACGTGTCCGGATTGTCCTTGAGCAGTGCCGTCCTGATCATTCCAGGGTGGCTTTGTACTTGATGGCGTCACTCCAGTCAATATGTGCAGATCGTCCCCGAGCGACGCCGTCTCGATCATTCTAGGGTGGCTCTATACTCGATGGCATCATTCCGGACCTTCCGGGGTAGCTTCATACCTGACAGTGTCACTTATACGGTCCTACAAAGGCTGGGTGGGGGGGGGGGGGGGTTGAGGGACGATCACATTGTCTGAGCTATCGACATGGTCTACCACATCGGCTTATAAGTTCCACATCAGTACTATTGTGGCTATGATATACGGTTAAATTGTGCCCTATCAATACCTCAACTTAAGACATATTTGAAAGTACATCTCCATTGGCTCTTTAGCCCGTCGGATAATCAAAATTTATTATAATATTAAATAATTTAATTTTTCATAGATTAAAAAAAAAAAGATAAAACCACATTATTTTATATTGACGTGTAATTATGTTATGTAATTATTGATTTGTGGGATTCCTGATTTTGAGGCCTTTTCTCCCTAATAATTTTTTTTAACATAACCTCAATTTGTTCTGATCTTTAACATTCGTTTATGAATTATCGTGGGTTAAATTTCCCTAAAATATGTATATTTCGTCGGAATTGTACTCGAACATCTTTGATTGGGTTTAGTTTGGGCTCGAACTAACATCAAATTTTCTTATTTTTTATCAATTGAAAGTTCTTCCAATATTTATTAGGTAATTTTCTAAATATTATTTTTTTAAAAAGAAACTAATCAATCAAATTATTCCTTGATTTTTTAAAATCTTTCAGGAACCAATCGATGATTACCAAACCTACCACTATTATCAATTTTTAGGTCTTAGTTATTTGTCAAATTTTCACTATATATTTTGGAAAATTAATTTATCCATCTTTCCTTAATTTTGTTATGTATCTAATATTACCTAATCGTTGCTCTTTCTTTTTATAGCCTTAGCAATTTGAAATGTATACTTCTCTCCATGTCTAACTTATATAAAAGTCATTATATGTTTTATGTCTTGTTATATTGACAGTTTTCCTTTTTTTTTTTGGGTCTCCTATTCAGATGTTATATTCACACACGCACATACACAGCCCTCCTAACCAGTTTGTTCATAGGCTCAATGATTTGTGCGTTTCCGGACATTGCATCTATTATTTAGACTTATCTACCAGAATTCTCTAAATAAAGTATATGACAGATAAAATTAA
Source organism: Musa acuminata AAA Group (assembly GCF_036884655.1). Classification (NCBI taxonomy): domain Eukaryota; kingdom Viridiplantae; phylum Streptophyta; class Magnoliopsida; order Zingiberales; family Musaceae; genus Musa; species Musa acuminata. The sequence continues at coordinate 25,091,777 of NC_088359.1, read as the reverse complement.
CAATCAGAGTGGCGCAGCGGAAGCGTGGTGGGCCCATAACCCACAGGTCCCAGGATCGAAACCTGGCTCTGATATCAGAGTGGAATTTTATGTTTTTTTTTTTTTTGAGAAAACATTTTACATGAGAGAATAATAACTTCGATGTTTCGGATGACACTGGCCGGAAGAAGTTCTCGGTGTGGGCGTACGAAGAGCTGGAGAAGGGAAGAAACATCAAGAGCGCCATGGACAAGAGGCTCGCCGAGCACGACGTGGACATGGAGCAGCTGGAGAGGGCGCTACTGGTGAGCTTATGGTGCATCCAGGAGCAGCCCTCGCAGAGACCGTCGATGGGGAAGGTTGTGCAGATGCTGGAAGGGGTTTCGGCCATAGACAGGCCTCCGGCTCCGAAGGCCGCAGATGGTGGCTTGGCGGTTGTCACCAGCATCACTATCTTCGCTACGTCATCTCCGGCTCAACCTTCGATGGGCTCATCGCATTCGATTGCAGGCACATCATTGGTTTCCAAGAGGAACTTGGACAAACCAACCTCATCCATGGTCGTCGCAGACCAATCTTCCTCGTAGAATGTTATGGTTGATTACATTGAACCAAAGGACTTGGAAGTCTGCTACATTAGTGTTTTAGGGTTAATTACATATTAATATTAATATTGCTAGTTAGTTAGTTATCTTTAACGTTTTAATCTTTATATTTTAAAAAATTATATTAACATATCTATAATTATGAAAATAAAATATTTAGGTTCATTTACCTTTAACATCATTAATTTTACTGACTAAAGCACGAAAATATAGGATAAAAAGGTATTTAATGTTTCAATTGGTAATGACAAATGACATTAATGATTAATGATGACAAACGACAACGGGCCACGGGTGGTTGTTGTTGAAGTTATATTGTTTATTATTTTTCTAATGAAATTCCAGAGTTGTGTTCATTAGAAACATGTGTTTGATTGCATAACAATATGCTGTAGTTCTTTGACAAACCAAAGAGATAACTGATTAATATTTTGCATTTCGATATATTCTTTTAAGAAATATAAATATTGTAGAGTTCCTTCTGACCATAGATAAGATAAAACCAGGAAGATTGATTTTTTGCTTTGTTGATTTGAAATAGACATTAAAAACTGCTTCTTTGATGAAACTCTCTCAATTCCTGACCTTTGTAGTGTATATTTCTGTAACTTCTGCCACCCTTTCTTCTCTTCTGTTACTCTTCTACCTTCTTTCTAATGTTCTCATCTGCTACTTCATGCCTCTACCTCTTACTTCCCTATGCCTGCCTGAGAAATTCCAGTACTTTTTCTTCAGCTGAACCCTTAACTTACCTTGACCTCATTGCCACTGATTTCGGTCCCATTCCTACATTCATTACCATCCTTGGGTGTGCCATTGTTGTCCTTGCCATCACACGATGAGTTCAGGTTCATGGCCTTTGAGGACATCTTTCCACCACCTCCTGGTGCTTCTGCAACTAATTGGCTAGCGGATTTAGATTGTCTCCTCTACCTCGCTGTGCTGAGATACCCAACTTTCCTAATGGCAAGATGATGGTAGCAGCTGCTATGAGCTCATTACATGGGGAGGATGAAGAGACATCAGTGGATATTGTTTGCCAGTTTTAGTGAGTAAATCCATTTCCATCTTTTCCTGGACAAGTGAATTGAAAATTAAAGATGCAAAATGAAAATGGAATTGTGGGGAACAGATATGTTATCTCGAAGAAAAAGCATTGAATATCGAGACGTGTACATGAATGGAAAGTTTCAGCTGTCTTTTTCATGATGATTAGACTGTTCCACTATAAGTTTTTGATTATTTATTTCATCATAAGGTAAAGCACTCTATTTTTCATCTTTAAACAAGATCCCCCTTACAGTTCAATTTCTCATGATTATTTACCATCAACCATGTGATTTCTCCTGCCTCTTTGCTTGCAACAGTATTGCTGTATAAATTGACCCCTTTGAACATCACATTGGTAGTAGCATCATGCATTGGACCACCCTAGATGTGATCTCTTTACACCGTACCTCTGTTTCTTTGCCTTCAGCTCCTTATATCAATTCATAGTGAATATTTGGTTCTGATCCATATTATCTCCATGTGTTTTCGGAGAGTTAGATTCATAGGTTTGTTGTCAACTAGGAGGACTCATAAGGGCATGTTGGTTGACTGTGATTGCATATAATTAACATTTGATTTCTTTTTCAAATATCATAGAGTATGGTTTGTTGGCATTTCATGTATAAACGCAATTGCTCTTAAGGGTGCCTCTATCACATCAATTCTTGAACTTATATGTTCTCTTTTTTCTTGCATCTGTTGTCAATAATTATAGTGTACAAGGTGTTAATTGCCTTTTATGGTGCCTTTTTCACTTCAAATTCTTGAACTGAATTGTTCTCTTTTTTCTCGCATTTGTTGGAAACAAGCCTCTAGTAATAGTTGTTGTTGTTGTTGACGTTGTTGCTGCTGTTGCTTATTGCATGTCACTGCCTTCCTAGACATGCGTTCTACTATCCATGAAGACCTATATACGCAGACATTGTTGGACTCTGAGGAAGTATAGAAAAAGTAGTTTAATACTTGTGGCAATTTTACTGGTATTTTTATTGAATTATTTTTATAAAAATATTGTATTTTCTAGGCATGCATGCCTTTAGTTTCTTTAGTGCATCATAGTTCATAAAGATAGTTGTTTTGATCTCTAATTCTCACATATCAGGTAGTCAGAGCAAAGAAGAAGGATACAGGAAATGTATATGCTTTGAAAATTATGGACAAGAAGTTCATTGCAAAAGAAAATAAAGTATCCTATGTAAAGATGGAGCGTATAGTACTTGATCAATTAGATCATCCTGGTATAATCAGGCTGTGTTTTACATTCCAAGATACACACTCTCTTTGTAAGTCTTTATCTTATACATTGAATCATGTTTGAAATGTTTCATTGATTCTGTTGGTTAATGTAAGTTGATTGATAATTGCATGTGTTGGTGTTACCTTGAAGACATGGCACTTGAGTGTTGTGAAGGTGGGGAGCTATTTGACCAAATAACCAGGGTAATATTTGTCTAACATATTTTTTTCTCTTATTAATGTTTGCTTTACTCACCAAACTATATTATTTGTCTGGCTGTAGAAAGGATATCTAAGTGAGGATGAGGCTCGCTTCTATGCTGCTGAAGTTGTTGATGCTTTAGAATATATTCATGGTGTAGGATTAATTCATCGGGACATCAAGGTAAACAGCAGATATGTAAGTTTGACACTTTTCCTTCTATGCATAATTTCTTAAAAAATTAAAACTATATCCTGTTGATGCAGCCAGAGAACTTACTGCTCACCGCTGATGGACACATTAAAATTGCTGATTTTGGCAGTGTGAAGCCAACTAGGGATAGCCAAATGACAGTTCTTCCAAGTTCATCAAGTGACGTTATATGTTTCAGAAAATTTTATATCTAAAAGGTTATAAAACAGCACTAATAATTTATCTTTTTGTTTTCCTTTCAGATGAAAAGGCATGTACTTTTGTTGGAACAGCTGCATATGTCCCTCCGGAAGTTCTTAATTCATGCCCAGCGACTTTTGCGTAAGGAACCCTTAGCTTTCATTTAACTTTGGGAACCCCTCCTTTTCCTATTTTATTAATTTAATTTAATTTTTTTTACTTTCTTTGTGTTCATCCAAGTGCCTCACATTAGTTATTATATTTTTTGTTAAGCAGTTAACTATTTGGGTTCTTGTGTGCTCGGTTTTGCATTCTTGTCTATTTGTATGCAACAGAAGTGACAATAGAAGCAACTTATGTATTATATATGGAAAGTTATGGTATAGACTGACTTAGACAGTATATATGTTATTTTTTCTTGTCAATGATGGAATCGTATTTAACTTTGTTTCCTTTTGTCTTTGGAAAGTCATTTCATGTTGATCTTTTTCTGTTCTCCCATTCTTGTTAAGCTGCTATTAAAAATGAGCTGACATTTATCTCTGTGTTTCCTATGTACCCCAGAATGTTGTCCTATGAAATGTAGTTTCTCTAGTCCTTTTTTAGAAACTTCAATCAAACCTCTTTGATATTTTCTTTTTTCCTTTTCATAATAATATAGTTGAATACAATTTTTAAACCAGGTAAGCATATGCTTTATTGCTTCTGGACTTTTCACTACTAACCTGGATACTTTTATCTATCCTATTGATATATGACATAAATAAGCAATTTCAATTTACACTAACAAACAATTCAACAGTTAGATCTCATTAGATATATACTATCTGCCTTGCTAGCATCCCACTGGTTTTGGTAGTTATATAACACTTGATTGTTTCAAAATTCTTTTTTTTCTTTCCTGTGGTTATTTGCTTTAGCTGAACTCTTTGGGCAGATAATTTACAGGGCTTCTTTCCACAGGCCTTAGTGTTAATGATACAGTCCAGTTTTCTCTCCAAGAAGCATGATGGAATGAAAGTTTCTTTTAGTTGATGCTTGTTTTGGTTAAGATATAGTGTTGGCATTTCAAAGCATATCATCTTGCCTCTTGTATGTTTGGTATCATTTCATGATCTAGATCTGCCTTTCCAATATGTGTTTCTGAAACTAACTACTGATTCTAAGGAGAACTTTTCTGACGACACATGATTTATGTGACTGGAGGTAGGATGGTTGCTGGTCCCAAAGTGTAATCCTTCTTGTTTGGGTTCGAGGATGAATATTGCCTTGGATTTATATAATTCAAACTATTGCCTGGAGCCTTAATATTTGAAAGGCCTGGAAAACCTCAATGATTCGGTCCTAGGTTAAAGCAGAAGGATTTTTTGAAATTGCTCAAGTGCTAATGCACCCTAATTTTCATGGTTAATATATCCTCATTAGCAGATCTATCCAATTAAGAGCATGTGTAGGCTGACAATCAGCTAGAGGAAGCATGTCAGTTAGGAAAAGCTGCACCAGTTTGAATCTCATAGTTGCCTGCCTATTAGAAAGGAACAAATATGTAAAAGGATTACCATATGATATCTTCGTTGCATTCATTTTTTAATGAACATCTTGTTGCAACATTCTCTGATATATGGCAGCTTTCACCAGGAACGACCTTTGGGCTCTTGGATGCACCCTATATCAAATGCTTTCTGGTTCATCTCCCTTTAAAGATGCCAGTGAATGGCTAATTTTCCAAAGAATCATAACAAGAGACCTCAAGTTTCCTGAGTTCTTTTCACATGAAGCAAGAGATCTTATTGATAAGTTATTGGTAAGCAACTATCAGACTTCTGTAATGCCTATATTCTCTTTTTATCATTTTCCTCTATTCCTTTCACCATTTTTTTAGTGCACTCGTATATTTGCTCTGTACTGCATCTGAAGTTATTTGGGTTTACAAATTATTTTGGAATGGCCCTGAATAATCAATCCTGTAGCTTATTAGAGAAACTATGTTATGATCAAATATAAGTATCTGATGATTCCTCTGCCGGCAGCTGAATATTGCTCTACTATTTTCCTGACTTTATGCAATACCAGGTCTGTAACTTAGTTTTATTCATCAATACTAAAATTTCATGATCAAGTGAAAATTTATTTAATTATCAGTATTTAGACACTTTTACCATTCATTTTTTCTGTTAAATTCATTGGATACATGTTTCCTATCTTTTGCCAATAAGAAAAAGGAAAAACAACAACAAAAAGAGAAAAGTCTATCTAGATGGAATTGCTAGAGACTAAATTCATAAGATTGCTTCACGGGTTGTAATGTGGTATATGGAAAACCATCATTTGAGTGTGTTTTTAAGGTAGCTAAGTCAAACAGATTACTTTTATAGTTTTTCCAAATTATTAATTGCATTGCATCGACCTGTTTAATTATTTCAGAGAGGTAGGATTTAATAGGTAAACTCAGCTAAGACTGCTACCATATTGTACAAGTAATAAGGCAATGTTTGAAACAGGGCCCTTTTGTTGCATGGCCAATTATTTACAGGAGAAGCTGAAGAATATTTGTTTGTTAGGAATTAGCTACCAACGAAGGACACTTATAGTTTTGGTTTAATGTAGGCATCCCTACCCATGTAAGCAATGAGTCTCCCTAGTCATCCAATATGTAAAGGAGCAATCTTATCATTGTATATTTTCCATTTGGTGTGCCTCAAAAAATTTCAAGTGTGGAATTACTACTGGATCTCCTTGTTGGGACTCCCACTTCCCTGTCGTTCACTTGGATTGACACTTAAGCAGCCAAGATTACCAGTGGATGTTTTCCTGATATCTTAAGGTTTGGTTTTAACAGTTCACTTTTTCGGTTTTGAGACAGTTTTGCTACATTGGGAAACATGTTTATTAGTACTGAACCTTTTGTGGTGATTGATGTAACTGGTATGTTGGTTGATACTGTTTGAACATGTAGCTTCCCCACCTTGATCAAAGTTCTATTGCAGGATACAGATCCCAGTAAAAGACCAGGTGCTGGACCTGATGGCTATGCTTCTGTCAAGAAGCATCCTTTCTTCAATGGAGTTGATTGGAAACAATTGCGAAAGGCACCAGCACCAAGACTTGCTCTGGATCATGATGTACATGCCCTCACCTATAGTGCTTACTTGTTGGTCTTTTCTTTTACTAGTACTTGGAAGCTTTTAGTCAATCAGCACATTCTTGAGTAGCTAATCATCTAATTCTCCTTCAGAATGGTGTGGATTATGACAGTCAAGATGCCACATGGAACCTCACACATGTGGGTGGTGCGCCTTCAGCTCACCAACATGTCATACCGGATGAGAATGCTGGTGCCACATCATCTTCGGAAACACAATCTCATATCTCCAGGCTGGCTTCGATCGACTCATTCGACTCGAGATGGTACCTGCAAAGTTTTGCTTTGCCTTTCCCAATTTTTACGATCACATGAAATCATGTCTGGCATGATCATGTTCATCTTTAGTTTAGGTTTCTTTCTGTTGTTGTCTTTGGCTGATTCAGTTTGTTGTGGACTTGTGAAACTTGTTTCAGTTTATGAAATCTATATTCTGTCAGTTCCTTGATTCTCAGGTTCTTTATGCTTTTCAGAAAGCTTTTTGAAAAGTTGTTCACTAGTGGATAACATTTGCATTTATGTGAGCGTCAGGCAAGAGTTAGCCTGGAGAGGTGATTGTTATGATCTCAAAGCTGAAGAAGCTTCAGAAGCTGACTAACAGGAAAGTGCAACTCATTCTTACTGACAAGCCCAAATTGCTTTGCATGGATCCCTCCAAAATGACAGCCAAAGCAAACATAATCTGGTCCCACAGTCCCAGTGAGCTTAGCGTCCAAGTAGCGAACTCTTCACATTTCAAGATATGCACGGTGTGTGTGTTTCTCCAACAAGCCTTTGCCATATTTTCCATCGATTTTTTTAGCAAATTTTAATTATCATGGATTTTTTTATTTAACAGCACAAAAAAGTGATATCTTTCGAGGATGCAAAACAGCGGGCATGGCAGTGGAAGAAGGCAATCGAAGGGCTTCAACATCGTTGAATCTGCTGCTGTATCACAGCCTTCCGAAAGCATGATACTACTTCCAAATTACAAGATTATTCCCAAAGGATAATAACAATATGAAAATGGGTTCCACAATGCAAAGTTGCAGAAGGATCCTGTGTTGGTGTATCACCTTTTTCTTTTCATTTTTATAGATCAAACGGAACCATGATAGATCTATACAAGTCGATGTTTGCTCATGGGACCATGTCAGATAGACTTACTACAAAATTTACAGCCATAGAGCTGTATCATTTTTATTTTGCATATCATTGTTTTCTAATCCTATTAATTAATGCTCGAGAAAACTGATTTCTAAAGACTTATCTCTGTCATTATTACTTCAAGCCACAAATACGTAGTTTGTATTTGGCCAGTTTGGCATATAGTTAGACTAGTATTTGTGGCTTTAGTATCTCATCTGTTATGCTTGTGTGTGGTGATTATCCATATGTGGATTGTTGACTGTTAGTGTTTATGGTGGAGTATCATTTAGAAATATTATTTTGATAATCTGAAGCATTTCAAGTACCATGAGGATTGAAATTGATCAGTACTTGGATATACGGATGTACATGCAAACAACAGTGTGGAATGGATGAAATCTGAATAAAAGGGAGGCAGTACACACTTCATGTCTATTTGAGATAGTGTTGTGAATATTATTAGCAAAGGTGTATTATATAGTAAGAATACTTTGCATCTTTCTTCATAGAGTTTGACATAAGGAATACTGTAATATTTGAAACATGATAGTGTTAATTGGTTATAGCGTATTTATTTATAAAAGGATAAGATTTTCAAACGAAATCAGAGTGGCGCAGCGGAAGCGTGGTGGGCCCATAACCCACAGGTCCCAGGATCGAAACCTGGCTCTGATATGAGAGCGTATTTTAAATATTATTTTTTTGTTGGTAAGTAAATATTATTATTTTTATATATATTCGAAAAATATTTTATTTTTTCTTTTATTTATTGATCAATATATATACTTTTTTTTCCCATAGAGATCAAGAAAAAGCATCTTCATAATACGAGGAGACTCCCTAAAACAACATCAAAGTATATGGTGGAACTTTGTCGATCCTTATTAATTTCATTTGGAGTAGGATAAATCCACAAGTCATAAATGAAGTCATGTGAAAAATAAAATTTTAGAATTATAAATGATCGCTAAATTTAGATGCTAACTTTAATATGATAGGTAAACTTCAAAAAAAATATATATTGATCAATAAAGAAAAGGAAAAATAAATTATTTTTCGAATATATATTAAAAAATAATATTTACTTACCAACAAAAAAAAAAATATTTAAAATCATCTCTTGAATGTTAGCATCTTCATAATACGAGGAGACTCCCTAAAACAACATCAAAGTATATGGTGGAACTTCATCCATCCTTACTAATTTCATTTGGAGTAGGATAAATCCGCAAATTATAAATGAAGTCATGTGAAAAATAAAATTTTAGAATTATAAATGATCGCTAAATTTAGATGCTAACATTAATATGATAGGTAAACTTCAAAAAAAATATATATTGATCAATAAAGAAAAGGAAAAATAAAATAATTTTCGAATATATATTAAAAAAATATATTTACTTACCAACAAAAAAAAAATATTTAAAATCATCTCTTGAATGTTAGCATCTTCATAATACGAGGAGACTCCCTAAAACAACATCAAAGTATATGGTGGAACTTTGCTGATCCTTACTAATTTCATTTGGAGTAGGATAAATCCACAAGTCATAAATGAAGTCATGTGAAAAATAAAATTTTAGAATTATAAATGATCGCTAAATTTAGATGCTAACATTAATATGATAGGTAAACTTCAATAAATTTAATAATTATTTTACTTGCTATATCTTATTATGACATGTAAAGCAATACGGAATATTAGAATTAAAATTAGTGAAATGATACTCATATGAGAAAATAAACTCTTATGGTTAGTTTATTGTAAATTGAAAATACCATGGATATTATATTGTAAATTGAAAATATACTCAGAAAATATGCTGGTTTTGGCCATAGATAGGCCTCCGGCTCCGAAGGCCGCAGACGATGGTTTGGCGGCTATCACTAGCAGCAAAGCGAACACCAACATCATCGTTTTCGTTACGACATCTTCGGCTCAGCCTTCGTCGAGCTCATCGCATTCGATTGCAAGCACATCATTGGTTTCCAAGAGGAACTTGGACGAACCAACGTCATCCCCGGTGGTTGTCGTAGATCAATCTTCCTCGTAGAATGTTATGGAGACTGGAGGTGTTCAATCTGAATCGTGTATGATCGACCGAAGCACGAAAATAAAGGATAAAAAGATATTTAATGTTACAATTGGTAGTGACAAATGACATTAATGGTGACAAATGACGACACTATTAGGGGACATGGGTGGGTATTATTGATAAGGAGAGCAACTACGAGAGATGAGAGCCACTCGATGACTATGTCGACAATGAGTATGACAATATATTCAGCATCAAATTCAGAGACCTATATTTTTCTACCATCATAAAATACATCCATTAGGAGCTCGACAATAGTACACTTGTTAACCTTCCAAAGCTTTCCTTTTTTTCATAAGCCCCCATCTCTCCTTTTTCATGCTCATGTTAGAACTGATGTGATAGTAGGAAGAGCGATAAGAGCTCTAGCAACTCTAGTTTTGGGTCGAGCAATTCGTCCAATGAGTCAACAACAAGGTGATCACCATCTTTGCCATAGATGTCGCAGCGACCTCCACCATATGCATTGATGCTAATATAGATGCAAAATAGCAAAAGGGCTACTCGATAATTGTGTCAATATCAACGTAGCTATAGAGTAGCCCTCACCTCTTATCGTTACTCTTTTCATTCATAACAGTCACTCATAGATCCATAACAGTTATTAACAAGTAACTGATTTTGGAAGTTGAAGTCATAAACCATATGACTTTCAATTGAACATTCATTAATATTGTTCATGAATTATGATAAGATCAACATCTATTATCTTCATATAACAACTATAATAATAATAAGACTATAATGTCCTAAGTATTTTGGATCGGCTATGTGGATCTCTTGTTGTTAATAAATATTTTTAAAAGTCATACTTTAAGTAAATTAAAAGAGCTTGAATACTTATTTGTAGTTTCTAATAAAATCTTTTTGAGCTTTTTTCTATCTCTCATGCTATAATTGCTTCACATCTTTTAAATATAATATTTATATTTATAGGTTCCCTTAACATATTATCATATTATCTTAAATAATTTTTCTATATTTTATTTTTTCTAGAATTGATGCCAAATTCTTGATGAGTAAATATATTTCTTATCATATCATTCTTAGTAACTTTATGCTCATTTTAGTGATATATATATATATATATATGTATATATATATATATATGTATATATATGTATATATATATATATATGTATATATATATGTATGTATATATATATATATATGTATATATATATATATGTATATATATATATATATACATATATATATATATATATATGTATATATATATATATATATGTATATATGTATATATATATATATATATGTATATATATATATATACATATATATATATATACATATATATATATATATACATATATATATATATATATACATATATATATATATATATATATATATATATATATATATATATATATATAGTTTCTTAACTTTTCAACACATCATCCTAATAATGGTCTTATAGAATTTTTAGTTTTATCCAAAAAGGTACATGATGATCATACAAGTTTATACATTATTAATATATTTTCATTGATTTCTTCACCTTGTTGAATAATTGATTCAAAATATTTAAAAATTTTACTTAATTTAACTTTTTATCTATTCAACTTAATTATATCTTTAGGCCAACACTTGGTATTACAAAAATTGTATCATACACATTCAATTTTAGTCATGCTTAAGTTAAAGCCTTTAGTTTTCAAGACTTGTCTCCATAAATTTATTTTATTTAAAATTATCTATAAAAATAATATCATCAGTAAATAAAATACACCAAGGTGGCTTATCATGTATATGGCTGGTAATTCATTTATTATCAATGAAAAATGCTAGACTTAATATAGATTCTTGATGTGATCTTATACTAATAATATTAGTAAATGTATTTGTTAGGATCGAGTTGGCACTAGGGGGTGAATTAATGCAGCGGATAAAAATATCGGTTTTGAAAATCTTCATATGATAAAATTTGATTCTAACGAAAACCTTTTTATTTTTCTTGAATGAGTAGAGAAGAGGGGATTGAATCGTTTGTAATGAAGTAAAGTTAAATGCAATAAAGAGATTAAGTAGTAAGGAATATGCAAACCAGATTTTTATAGTTGTTCGATTGTCATGACCTACATCCACTCCGTCGATTCCTCTTCCGTCGAGGCCACCAGCATCCACTAATGATCTTCTTTCAATGGGCGAAGATCAACTACCCTTTTACACCATCTTCTCTTTTTCACGGGTTTAGGAGATAACTTTTTACAAGCACTCACTCATCCCTAAATAGAATTCTAAACTTAGAACTAGAGGAGGGGATCTCTTAAGTGATCACTATAACGTTTTTCCACTTTTAAGTTCTTTGTGCTTGTGTATATTAACCAGGGATGAGAGGGGTATTTATAGGCCTTAAGTGGATTCAAACTTAGAGCCTAAAAATGTCTTATCCCTGGTTTTCAGGGTACTGGCGGTACCACCGCCTGTGTTGGGTGGTACCACTGCTTGACACAATCTTAGAGACTGTGCCACCGATGGTTCCATCTGTTGGGTCACTATTTGGGCCTTTCACTTGGTCTAACATAGCCCAAATTTGGGCTCAATAGGCCTCTAATTGAGTTGGTCCAATTCCAACCCAATTACGCCTAAAACCTACTTCGATCTAGACAATTATTACAAAGTTTGAATTAAATATTGTCCGGCATGTCATTAGTTCATCGACGCTTCATTTGATTTTTCGACGCTTCATCCTCTCTTACGGCCTATTGCCCAATCGACCAGTTAACCTCCGCAACTCTGATTTCCTTAACTGAATTTCCGCTCTTCTTGGCTCAGTGTCCGAACCTAAGGCCCGAAGTCTTTTGTCGATATGTCGACCGATCCTTCGGCTTGACATCCAAATTTGACATGTTCCACTCTAGCCCAACATAGTTCTTCCTACTTTAATTGTCTCTCCCTGATTAAAGCTTCATGCGTCACTAAAATTGCTGATTAGATCACAAACATATCAATTGATTTTATCATCAAAATCTGAGATTCAATAATCTGCCCCTTTTTTATGATGACAACCAATTGATGACGGAGTTAACCTTAACTCTCCCTATCAATATGCTATATTGATAGAACCCTAAATTCAAATTGAATTCAAGTCAAAACAAATTTAATTATAAAATCATTATGAGTCCAAGCAACATGTCATCATAAAATCATGCATAATCAATCATTCCATGCATGATTATCATCATACCTTTTGCTTATTTGTTATCAACAAAAAGGAAAAGTGCAACTAGCAAGTTTTTAGACATAATGTCAAATCATTGCATAATTTTAAGTTTTTGAAACTTCATATATCATCACATAATTTTAGGTTTTGGAAACATCATTGCATATATCATTATTTAAGCTAGCAAGTTTTTTGATATGAAAATTAGCAAATTTTTGCATTATTTTTGAATATGCAAGCTAGTGAGTTCTTTCTTCTCTTTTGAGAAGTGCAAGCTATACGGAAATCTTGGGGGCGATATCACATGCGTAATGGAAGAATAAAAAAATAAAATCCCTAATTTTCCAAAAAGATGTTCGTCATTATGCGAAGATTGGTACACAAAACAATTCATGAAACTTAAAACTACGTATAGAGTAGATTGTATTACCTAGGGAGATCGTATATCCCTGTATCCCTACAGATCTTTAGGAAAGGGTGAAGGAGGTCAAGTGCCCTCCTCTCTAGCGGTGATCCACACAGGAGGGCTGCAACGATACTCCTCAAAACTCCAGGCCTGCTCTTAGGTGGAGAGGGGAGGAGAATAGGAGAGGCAAGCAAAGGCTCTAGTATATGAACCACTGAATCCGTCCTATTTATAGAGGCCCCCTGTCAACTTAACCATAATGGATCCTCCCTTAATGGGTATTGGATCTTCATCCAACTACCCAAGCCTCTTAGATTAGTAGATCTCTATACAATAATCTCTCATAGGCTCTTATTGGATCTCATCCACGGGATCCAATAATTCAGGGGATTATTTGATATCCAATAAGATATGGGCTCCAGTGGATATCTCATATTCGAACCTCTACTCATCGCAACGCTTACCATATGTGTGTGATCCTCTAGGCCCAATATTGACCTGGTCATGAGTCATACTTGTCAGAACTCCTTCTAGCTTAGTGAATCGTTATCTCCATAATAATTTACTCTATTCATCGATTACGGACGTGCTAGGCCACTACGCCGTAGTCCCCAGATGATATAGGGGAATCCAATCCATTGGACCTATCTGTCCTCAGTTACCATGTACATATAGTCCCTCATCCATCTAATATCTCAAAGACCATATACCAGGCATGATGCTGTTAGACCCATATGGTTTCTACACGAGTCTTGCTCTAATCGGATTCTCCTAGAGAACTCTTTTTCTCTCAATCCGAATGACCTTAGCCAAGAATTTGTTTGAGCAAGAATACATTGAACATTCCTCTCATGACACCGAGAGTGGATGATCCTCTATCGACACTCAATAGCCTTTGTAAGGTTGACTACCACTCCCAAAAATCGGTTGTGCTAGATCTGGGATAGTCAAACCTATAAGTCTGGTATCAAAGAGTGGAGCACTCATATAGGACATCCTTGGTGTCTCAAGTCTAAGGACCAAATACACCACTAGGATTACAGAATTACTATTTGGCAATAAGATATCATTAACAATCCAGCATTCTGTAAGCGGATCAATCAGTAAACTCATTCTCCAATGAGCACCTATATTGTATCCCTAGTATCCCCACACGAGTAGCCATAAAACTAGCTGCATCTATCATATGGACGGGTGTACAACACACCAGTCTGTCCGGTTATCTCGATATCCCTCTCGAGTAACCTATGATCGGGATTATTTAGGATCTGTGCTTAAAGACAAATCGGTCTCATTATCATGATCTCATCACGATCCAATTCCGCTTATATAGATCCAAAGACATCACAATATATATATATATATATATATATATATATATATATATATATATATATATATATATATATATATATATATATATATATATATATATATATATATATATATATATATATATATATATATATAGTCAATATAAAGTGATAAAATGTCAAAATATAATAAGCAAAAAGACTTCGTATCATGTCACTCACAACTAAAAAAGAAACTTTCATTACGACAAAGATCAATAAGCAATAATTACAGAAATCATCATGCATAATTTTGAAATATAAACTCATTAAGCATGATTTCATTGAACATAGGCATCTTTAATAAAAATAAAAAAGCAATATGGAGATCATCAAGATACACGTTATTGCTTCTTAAAAATAAATATAGGATTAATCTCATTAGGTGCACACACATTAGATTTAAATTTAACATTTTATTCCTTTATACAATTGTCATGATTAATTTTTTTTTAATTTTTTTAAAATACTAGAGAGAAAAGCATGATCCCCTTTTATTTATTTATATTTTATATACTAATTTAAAAGTAACATATGAAATGTATCAAGTAATTTCAAAATAAAGTAAAGGAGTTTCATTTGAGTTGTTTACCTCATTGTCGAAAGCCACCAAAGCGTAGTTCACAATCTCATCTTCGGATGCACTCATTTCATCCTCCACTATCACTTGGAGGGCATTCTTCTTCTTTTATAGCTTCTTCATTTACGAACATTTGCTTTTGAAGTGTCTCGGCCGATTGCATCCATAACAAGTTATTTTGTCCAATTTAAGTTCATTTTTAATTTTTTTATTATTATTTTATGAACTTTTTAAATTTTATAGTGAGAAGTTCAAAGTCATAATCATCATCACTTGAGTTATCATTCAAGTGGTATTCTATTGTTCAAAGTGTCAAATCCTTCCTGTTCTTTGGAAGGTTGTTCTCAAGTTCATCATGTGTCTTACACGTTATTTCATAGGTCATTAATAACCTGATAAGTTCTTCAAGAGTAAGGTTATTTAGGTCCTTTGCTTATTGTATTATCGTTACTTTCGAATCTCAATTTTTAGAAAGAGATAGTAAAACTTTATTAACAAGTTCAAAATTCAAAAAATATATACCAAGTCCTTTTATACTATTGACACATTCGTAAAACGAGTGTATATGTCAACAATAGTTTCACTTGACTTCATTCAAAACACCTCAAAATCATGCATCAAAAGATTAACTTTAGAATTTTTAACCCTACTTGTGCCTTCATGTGTGACTTCAAGAGTGTGTCAAATATCGTGCACAGTTTCGTAAATAGAAACAATGTGGCGTAGCGGAAGCATGGTGGGCCCATAACCCATAGGTCCCAGCCAGGATCAAAACCTGACTCTGATATAAAAATGGAATTTTCAGATTTTTTTCCCTTTTCTTTATTTTTCAATATATAATGTTTTTTCCAAGAAAAAACATCTTCATATTGTGAGGAGACTCCCTAAAACGACATCAAAGTATACGATAGAACTTCGCCAATCCTTATTAATTTCCATTAGAGTACGATAAATCACAAGTCATAAATGAAGTCATGCGAAAAATAAAATTTTGAAGTTATAAATGATCGCTAAATTTAGATGCTAACATTAATATTATAGGTAAACTTCAATAAATTTAATAATTATTTTAATTGCTATATCTTATTATAACATGTAAAGCAATAAGGAATATTAGAATTGAAATTAGTGACATGATACTCATATGAGAAAATAAACTCTTATGGTTGGGAAATCATGTATTTTTAATTAACTTTTTTTTATTTTAATCTAATCAAAACATGGAATGTGAAATTGAAAACACCATGGATATTGTATTTTAAATTTGATAATATCAAGTTTATTCTTTCCTTATTACTCGTTTTGTTGTTTTCTTAGACATTCACTATTTATTCTCATCACATTTGTCATTTTATCACATTACTCTACATAAGTTTTATTTCTCATCCGAACCCCCCCTCGATATCTTCAACCATGTCCCAAGAAGCCTCTTCTCATTCTCAGCTTGATGATGTTCCTGATGATGACGTAAAACAGGTCACTGATGGTGAGTTACGTGTGTCCAATGACCCCATTGAAGAATCGAAAGCTAAAGAAGGCGATGATGATTCTGTACCGACCCCTCAGAAACATACTTTTGAAGAGGGAGAAACTCTACCTCAAACAAAAGAAAAAGGAGGATCTTCAAGCGAAGTGCCCAATGATGCTTCTCTCTTTGATCTTGACAATTTTTTTGAAGGTATAAGTACCGACGATAGCTTAGAAGGGTTTAATTATGAAGAGTTATACGTGCCGGACGATCCTATCGACGAAGTTGTATCTTTTTTGAATGATAATCCAGAGGATGATGTTTTGAGAATCAAAGATAGTGATCCAAAAGAGGGAGAAAATTTTCATGAAAAAGAAGAAAAAGGAGAGCCTTCTGAAGAATTAAATGGGGAAAAGTTGGCTAAGAGGCAAAGGACCAAGTGATCTGCCAGAAGGTTTTGGTCTACCCAACCCTCCACAGGGTAGAGAAGAAGTAAAATGCACTATGTTTCACCTATGTATTGTAAATATATCTCTTGTTGTTATTAAATATTTTTAAAAGTCATGCTTTAAGTAAATTAAGAGAGCTTGAATATTTATTTGTAGTTTTTAATAAAATCTTTTTGAGCTTTTTTCTATCTCTCATGCTATAATTGTTTCACATCTTTTAACTACAATATTTATATTTATAGGTTCCCTTAACATATTATCATATTATCTTAAACAATCTTTTTATATTTTATTTTTTATCGAAATGATACCAAATTCTTCACGAGTAAAATTATTTCTTATCATATCATTCTTAGTAACTTTACGCTTATATATATATATATATATATAATTCTGGGTATCTTAAGTTTACAATGGTCCTACAATTAAATATTAAAATAAAATATAATTTTATAAACTCCTTGAGATTATGCTTATATCTATAGGTCACTCTATGCTTTCGTATCATTAAAGATAGACATTTTATCACCATATAGATAACATGTTAAGATATGATTATATATATCTAATTTATGTAAAGTCTATGACCGTTCACACTCTTGAAGTATATATAAATAAAGTCGATAGACAATTAGATAGAAGAGTCAAGATCATCATATCTAACAAGGGTGATAAATTTTATGATATTTATGATGAACCCAATTATAATTCTAATTATTTTGCTAGATTCTTGAAAAAATAAGATATATATGTTTAATATGATTTACCAGATGTATTACAACAGAATATGATTACTGAAAGATATAATCGTACCTTTATAGATATGGTTAGGAGCATGATAAGTTATTGTTTTGTACCCAAATCAATGTAAGAAGAAGTTCCATGGACAACTATATATATATTAAATGGTATTCCTAGTAATTAATTATATGACTTCTTTTGAATTATGAAATGATAGGAAACCTAACTTAAGATATTTACATATTTGAGATTGTCCTATAGAGATAAGTATCTTCAACTCACATAAAAGAAAATTAAATATAATAACTATTTTTGAATATTTTATTATCTACTCAGAAAAGTTTAAAGGGGTACATATTTTATTGCTCATGAGAACAATTAAATCTGGTAATGTAAGATTCCTATAAAATAATAAATCAGTGGGAGTGAAAATCTCAAAATTTAATTTTGATATAGAGGAGATACAAGTTGATACTCCTTTATTATTCGAGAGATTATTGTTACTCAAATTATTAAATAATTTGATAAAAATGAATAATAAAATAATATTACGAAACTCTCACATTATGTTGATATCGCTATTAATGGTCTTGTAGAACAACCACAATTGACAGCCTTATGAATATCTCATAAGGAAAGGAATCCTGTCATTATGGTTATTATGTGACATATCTATAAGAATTATATTATGATATATGAATCATAATAGATCCATTATTGTTTTCACAGGTCATGAAAAGTAATAATTCTGAAAAGTAATATGATGTAATAAAAGAAGAGTTAAAATCAATAACTAGAATAGTGTTTGATAAAATTTTCAAATTATTCAATAATTGTAAAAGAATCTATTATATAAATATGACTCAAAGGACAATGTCGAATGGTATAATGGTCAGATTTGTAGTTAAAAATTTTATTCATAAATAATGTATCGACCACAACGAGACATTTAGTTTTTAATGAACTCGTTAAGAATTATCATGACATTAGTTACTCATTATAAGTTTGAGTTATATCATAATAATATGAAAGTAATTTTTTTTAAAGATCTTGCTTGATATGGATTACTCTAAATGATTTATAAATAAATAAATATATATATATATATATATATATATATAATTTTGTATGCAAATTCAAGAATCCATTTATGACGTTAAACAAGCAAAATAATTATATATAAAGGTTCTTGATATCATTATTTTCAGATTTAAGGAAAATACTATTGATTAGTATTTATATAAGTGAGAGAAAGTTTATTATATTGGTCTTATATATGGATAATATTTTACCTTACCAATAGTTATCTTAGTTTATTATACTAAATCAAGAAATTTGTCACTAAGAGTTTTAAGATGATTGATATGAATGAGACATCTTATATTATTAACATTGAGTGATTCAAGAATAGACCTCAATGATTATGAAGATTATCTTAGAAAGGATTTATCAATCGAGTCTTAAAAAGATCTAATATACAGCTTTGTTCAGTAAATCATAAAAGTAAAATTTTAATTAATAGTAAATACTTTAAAATAACTTAAAAAGAATCAGATAAAGAAAATATTCTTTGTATATATGTAGTTGGAAGTCAATGCTCAAGCATATGTCGGAACATATATCAGTTTTACAATTAAAATGTTAGGTATATATTGGAGTTACCCAAAAGTAAAAACACTAAAGGATTACAAAGAAAGTAATAAGATATCCGGAAGGGATAATGGATTATATGCTCACATGTATGAAATTATATCAGCTTGAAATGATGGTATTTTTCATATACTAATTGTATAAATTACATCGATAATAGGAAGTCCACCTTATGGTTAATATCTATATCGAGGGGCAATTTATTATTATTATTAATAGAAGTTAATTTGTGGCATACTTTGAGGCCACTAATCAAACTTTTTGACTGTGAAATTTTATCTCAGGACTTGGTGTAGTCAGACTTAATTGCAAAGTCGTTGAAGATATTTTATGATACTACAGTAGTTTTATTCTCTAAGAATGACAAGTACTATTGCATCTCTATGCATTATGGTATAAAGTACTTGATGGTTAGAGAAGAAGAGTCCAAAAGTATCCAATGTCAATTAATTACTTGAGTTCCATTGTATTGATTGCTGATCCATTAACTTAGGACTTACAGCCTAAAGTATTTTGAAAGAACATGTTCTTATGATTGGATTTATGAGCAACCCATAAAGGATTTGGTGATGTATGTTTGAGTGGATACTATAATTGACATTCTTGCTTACGTATTTAAAGTTATTTGTTTTTGTTATCCTGTTCACAATTATGTATGTACATATTATGATTGAATGTGATAACATGATTATCTTGACATGACAAATTATAGGGGTTATTTTGGACTGCATTAGAAAAGGCTAACAATATTGTAGTACATAGAAGGAAGTGTGACACTGATGACATACAACCGCTATGACTTGTATTGTTAGTCAGACTTAATGTAGTATTATTATATTTATTAGACTTATTGGCCTATTTTTAAAAATTCATGCGTGTATATAGTTTTTCTAAAATTCCAAAATCCAATTGGGTCAAATTATTTTAAAATAAATTTTATTTATTTATTTTAATTTTAAGTCTTTTTTATCTTACCAATTAATGGGCCAAGTGAAAAAATGTTATATTATTTGACCTTATTTAATTATGTAAGATATGTTATAGATATGATTGAATTCTGATTATGCTTATTGGTTAATAGAAAAAAAGTTTATATTATAATAAGATTCCTTAGGGGATGCCCTTGATGGGAGGAACTCTCATAATAACTTATTCTAGACCCTCTGCTCTCGCCTATAAATAGACAGGACCTCTATGGGCTAAAAATACACATCTCAATGCAGTTGAGAGATTAATTTTTTTCTTTCAATCTCCCTAATCTATTAATCTACGTGGTCCTATGAAAAGATGGGAAGAGAAAAGAAGAAATGTCTAGTTCTCCTTATAGATTATTCTCCTTGCAGATTGATATCTCAGATCTAATGATGGTACACCTATAGGTTTTTTCTTTTGAACAATAATAAAATATAGGCATCGTAATATATTATTAGATATAATTTTATTTGATTTCAATCCTAGCATAAAAATTTTTCACATTACAAATAGCATAATTATAAATTTTATACTAACAAATATAACTCCAATTTAATCTCTCAAACTAGTACTAAAAATTAAAATATATGAGATAATTGATAGGACTATATGAAACGAAGAAAGCCACATTAAGAAAATGAGTGCGCAGACTATACTTGGATGAATAGAAAAGATTTGTGCTTGAGAATATTAGTATTTTCGTATACATCTTATCCAATAAAGAATATTATTATTGAAATCATATGCATGAAACTCATATGAGAAAGTATCTGACCGTATAAATAAACTCTTACATTAGTTGACTTCTTTTTTCATGTTTACATAAATAATACCATCATAATTAAAATACCCAAAGATTCTGTATTTTAAATATGATAATGTCAAAAGTCCATCCTTCTCTTAGTAGCCATTTTGCCAACTTCTCTTTAACATTCGTTATTTATTGTTTACCACCTTTGTTTGTGCTCTATCTCTCATTGTTCTCTTATCCTTCTTCTCACTCAAACCCTCCAATACCGTCAACCGTGCATTATCCATCTGAACTCGACGATATTTTTGAAGATATCATCAATGATGACCTATAAGAAGTTGACTATAAAGGATCATATGTGCCCGACATCACTATCGAAGAAGTTGTTAGATTTTGTGCCCCTTTATAATTGGATATGATATATTATGTAACTAATTGGATTCTGATGACATATATTGGCCAATAAAAAAAAATTATATTAAAATAGAATTCCTTACGGGATACCTTTGATGGGAGGAACTCTCTTGATAACTTATCCTAGACCCTCTGCTCTCGTCTTTAAATAGATAGAACCTTTAGGGACTAGACAAGAGATGTTATGCATCTCATAGAGGATTCAGTTGAAGGATTATAGTCTCTCTCTCAACTCTCATCTTCTTAACCATCAATTTAAGTGGTCTTGTGAAAGGATAGGAAGAGAGGAGAATAATCTAGTTCTTTTTGTAAATTAATAGCGATCTTGGATCTAAAGACGGTGTTTTGCAGATCACACAGAGATCTCTTTTTCAGATGGCATCAAAAGGTATGCATCGTAAAACCAAATCTAATTTTATTTTATTTCAATCCTAATATAAAAGATTGTTTCCTCATTTAATATAGCATATTATAGATTTTATGCTAATAATTGGTATTAGAGCCTAGGTTTTTAAGATCAAATATATTAGATATATTATTTTTATTAACGAAGCTTGAGTGATCCATATTTCATTGATCTGAACTCCTATCTATTATGTTTTATTGCTTGCTTGCTGGCAATGTTAGATTTGTTGTAAACACGATCTCCATGACCGTGAAGCAACAATGGTCAACCGCCGACCTTGTTGTGTACGACCAGTGAATCTGTTGGCGGCAACGGCTATGCCAAGCAGCGTGCGCACTGCAGCAGTCGTCACAGCAGGCGGCAACCGTGTCTAAGCGGCACACGCACGTGAACATCACAGCGCCCATGCGATGATCGCACACGGGCAGAGCTCACATCCATGTAGCGGCTGTATGAGGGCAGACAACCGCCCAGGTGGTGGCAGCGCATAGGTAGGCTACGCCCAAGTGGCAACCATGCATGGGCACAAGCCACACTTAGGCAACGGTTGCGTGCGGGTAGGTCGTGCCCAAGTGACGACCACGCATGTGCAAAGGCAACGCCGCGGCATGGAAACCGTGAATGCGCAAGCGACAGCGGCACAATTAGTAGGATTTTTGACATATTTACAATTTTGCCCTCGAGGCTATTTTATCAAATTACAGTTTTGCCCTTTATAAACTTCATAATTCCAATTTATGTCTTGTCAATATATTTACAGTTTTACCCTTATAAAATTAGAAATTCTAATTTATATCCTTAATTATAAAATTGATAAATGTGATTTATTATAATTATGATTGAATTTGATCATGATTATATTTTTTTATTCTTTGATTGGATTTAATTTTTGATTAAAAATCTATAAATTATGGTTTACTTTTATAGTTTTCTCATATGAAATTATTGATTATATTTTTACATGTGATAAATAAAATATAATTATTATTCTTGGATATTCATTTGGTTATTCACATGTATATATTTGAAATTATGAAATAATGTTTATCTTTCACATAAAGGCATGATTTATATATTATCACGATTATCATATAAGTTTTTTTTTTTTGCTGATTAATGTTCAATAATTATTATGGTTGTTATTCTATTATTAAACTACTTAGAATAAATTAAATTAAAAAAATTTGATGAATATTATTTGTAACTCATCTCCCTAAGTTTTATCTGACTTGTAACTACCAAAGTAACTTGGGATGATAGGCTTTTAGGATGTGAATTACAATAAATATTTTATCATTTATATGATATTTTAAATTATATTTTATATTATTGTATTGGTCTTATAGCCACCAAAGTGACTTAGACCAATAACTTACAAAATAACATTAAGGAATCAGTCCTAAATGACATCAAATAAATAATATTCACAATTGTACATATAATTAAGAGATTTAGATAATCCTAAAAGAGAATCTATTTTAAATAATTATGTGATAAGGTAGGATGATATTGTTTTAGATATCCTTCCAATTTAGGGTTATATACCCAAAGATAACAATATTATTATATAAGGATGGTATCAGTCCTCCATAGATGATCTTGAGTTAACACTAGATATATCAATATTTACCCAAAGGTGTAATATAGATGAAATCAATAGTTAATCAAATTTTGAAAAACTTAAAGCATTAATGTTATTTTATATTTTATAATGATACTCATGTCCATATATTCTTATGCTTTTAGTATCCATGTACTCTTTGGATCAAATTATTCATAATGGTTAGAGCATGTGTCATTTACATTGGGCATATTAGATCTTAACTTAGCATTATTTGTTAAAAAGCCTATAGACTTGACTGATGAAAATACTATAGAATAAGTTAATAAAATAAAGGCTTGGGAAAAATATGATAGGCTTAATTTAATGTTCATAAGAATGATGATTGCAAATAACATAAAAACTTCACTACCGATTGCAACTAGTGCACGAGAATATTTAAAGGTTATTGAAGACAGATTTAAATCTGCTGATAAGTCATTGGTTGACACACTAATGAAACAACTGACTATGGCTCGTTATGATGACACTCAAGGATTTAGGATCACATCTTCAATATGGCAGATAAAGCTTCAAAACTTAAAGCATTAGGCATGAATGTTAATGAGTTTTTCCTTGTGCAGTTTTATTCTCAATCCTCTTCCTTATTAGTTTGGCCCATTCAAGATTTACTATAATACAAATAAGGATAAGTGGGACTTGAATGAGTTAACTAGTATGTGTGTTCAGGAAGAATTGAGATTAAAGCAGGAAAGTTCATATAATGTCATAACTAATACTCAAGGAGTTGATAACAAGAAAAAAAAATTGAAACATCATCCATCAAAGAAATTTATTGGGTCTAGAAATGTTAAACAAATAAAAGCTTTTATGATAAAGTGTTTCTTTTATGGCAAGAAAGGACTTGTGAAGAAGAATTGCATTAAACACAAGACTTGGCTTAAAAAGAAATATATTAACTCGATCTTTGTATGTTTCAAATCAAACATTATAGAAGTTCCTTCTAATACTTGGTGGATTGATTTTGGTGGTTCAACTCATATTACTAATAATATGTAGAAATTTTTTTCAACTCAAAATCCAAAAGAACATGAAAGATTCATTATTATAGGAAATCGTCTCAAACTAAAAGTCATATCAGTGGGGACTTATCATCTACGCTTAGAGATGGGTCATCTAATGGATCTTGTTGACACATGTTATGTTCCTACTATTTCTAGAAATTTAGTTTCTCTATCTAGAATTGATGAGTTAGGATATTGTCTTTCTTTTGGTAATAGTAAACTCAGTATATTTTATGATTCAATAAAAGTTCGATTCTGGAATTCTATGTGATGGTTTATATAGAATTAATTTGAATATTGAGTTTGCAAACACATTATTGACCATACAATTAAATATTAGATTAAAACATAGTTTTAATAATGAAAGATTTTCTATATTGTGGCATAGACGATTGGGGCATATCTCCAAGAAAAGAATTAAAAAATTAGTGAGATAATATTTTGAAACATTTAGACTTCACTGATTTTGATGTTTGTATAGATTACAGTAAAGAACTCCTTGAGATTATTCATACTGATATCTGCGGACCATTTAGTGGAGAAAGGTATTTCATCATATTTATAGATGACCTATCTAGATATGACTATGTTTATCTAATACATGAAAAGTCTCAAGTTGTTGACACTTTTAAAGTGTACATAAATGAGGTCGAGAAACAATTAGATAGAAAAGTTAAAATTGTTAGATTTGACAGGGGTGATGAATTTTATGGCAGATATGATGAATCTGGTCAAAACATTGGTTCTTTTGATATATTCTTAGAACAATGGGGTATTTGTACTCAATATGTATTATCAGGTGTGCCATAGCAGAACGGTGTTGCTGAAAGGTGAAATCATACTCTTATGGATATAGTTAGGAGCATGACGAGTTATTCTTCTGTACTTGAGTCAATGTGGAGTGAAACTCTTGGGATAGCTATGTATATCTTGAACAAATTTCCTAGTACGTCAGTTCCATTAACTTCATTCAAGTTATGGATGGGTAGGAAGCCCAGTCTGAGATATTTATATATTTGAGGGTCTCCTGAAGAGATAAAAGTATTCAATCCATATGAAAAATCTCAAGTCGTTAACACTTTTGAAATGTACATAAATGAGGTTAAGAGACAATTAGGTAGAAAAATTAAAATTGTCAGATCTGATAGGGGTGATGCATTTTATGGCAGATATGATAAATCTTGTCAGAATATTGGTCATTTTGCTATATTCTTATAACAATGGGGTATTTGTGCTCAATATGCATTACCAAGTATGCCACAACAGAACAGTATTGCTAAAAGGTGAAATCGTACTCTTATGGATATGGTTAGGAGTATGACGAGTTATTCCTCTATACTTGAGTTAATGTGGAGTGAAACTCTTAGAATAGCTATGTATATCTTGAATAGGTTTCCTAATAAGTTAGTTCCATCAACTTCATTCGAGTTATGGATGGGTAGGAAGCCCAGTCTGAGATAATTACATATTTGGGGGTGTCCTGAAGAGATAAAACTATTCAATCCACATGAAAAGAAATTGGATCTAAGAACTATTTTTGGATAGTTTATTGGTTATTTAGAAAAATCCAAGGAATACATATTTTATTATCTTAATCATAGTATGATGATAGTAGAATCTAGTAATGCAAGATTCTTAGAAATTGATGAAATAAGTGGGAGTGAAAAATCTCGAAGGATCAATTTTGATATTGAGGATATTCAGGTTAATTCTCTCATATCATCTCCTATTCGAGAAATTATTATTTCTCAAATCAATAAAAGTATTGACGAGGGTGAACAACAAAATAACATCGAAGAACTCTCACATGATGTTGATGTCACCACTGATGATCTTGTAGAATAATAACAATTGACAACTTTGAGAAGATCTCAAAATAAAAGGAAACATGTAATTTCTGATGATTATATGGTATATCTATAAGAATTAGTTTATGATATAGGAATAAAAAGAGACCCCTTATCATTTTCACAAGCCATAGAAAGTAACGATTCTGAAAAATAATATGATGTAATAAAAGAAGAGTTAAAATTAATGGTCTAGAACGGTGTTTGGGAACTTATTGAATTGCCCAATAATTATAAAAGAGTCGGTTGTCAATTGGTTTTTAGGACAAAATATGACTTAATAGGCAATATCAAACGATATAAAGTCATACTTGTGGCCAAGGTTTTTCTCAAAAAGAAGGTATCGACTATGACGAGACATTTTCTCCGGTTTCTAGAAAGGACTCATTAAGAATTGTCATGGCATTAGTAGCTCAATATGATCTTAAGT
The DNA here is from genome assembly GCF_036884655.1 of Musa acuminata AAA Group. Lineage (NCBI taxonomy): Eukaryota > Viridiplantae > Streptophyta > Magnoliopsida > Zingiberales > Musaceae > Musa > Musa acuminata. The sequence continues at coordinate 25,064,665 of NC_088359.1, read as the reverse complement.
TACATCAAATGGATGTGAAAATAGTATTTCTGAACATGGATCTCCTAAATGATTCATAGAAAAGGAAAAAGAAAGTTTTATGGCCTTAAACAAGCTTCTAGATAATGATATATAAAGTTTTATAATACCATTACTTCATTCAGATTTTAAAAAAAAATACTATTGATTAGTGCATATAACTGAAGGTAAGTGGGAGCAAGTTTATTATATTAGTCTTATATGTGGATGATATTTTACTTATTAGTAGTGATCTTAGTTTATTGCACAAAACCAAGATATTTCTCAACAAGAACTTTAAGATGGTTGATATGAATGAGACAGCTTATGTTATTAGCATTGAGATATTCAGGGATAGATCTCAATGATTATTAGGATTATCTTAGAAAGAATATATTAATCATATCTTGGAGAGATTTAATATGCAGTTTTGCTCAACCAATATATATATGAAAATTTTAGCCAAAACCAATGCCCAAAAAATGACTTAGAAAAATATCAAATGAAGAATATTCCTTATGGGTGCATAGTTGGAAGTCTATTATATGCTCAAACCTATATAAGACCAGATATCAGTTTTGTAATTGCAACGCTGAGAAGATGCCAAAGCAATCCAGGAATGGAATGTTAGAAAGCTGTAAAGAAAGTAATGAGATATTTGTAGGGGACGAATGATTATATGCTCACATATAAGAGATCATATCAGCTTGAAGTGATAGGATATTTAGATGCTGATTTTGTAAATTGCCTTGACAACAGGAAGTCCACTTCATGATTTATATTTATGTTAGCTAGTGGGGTAATTTCTTGAAAAAGTGTAACAACTAAATTTGTGGCATCCTTTGAAGCCACAAATCAAGCTTTATGGCTATGAAATTTTATCTTAGGACTTGGTGTGGTTAACTCAATTGTTATACCCTTAAATATATTTTATGATAATGTTGCAGTAGTTTTCTTCTCTAAGAATGACAAGTACTCTAGTGGTTCTAAACACATCGAGATAAAGTACTTGGTGGTTCGAGAAAAAGTCTAGAAACAATAAGTATCAATTAAGAACCTGAGCACCACTACAATGATTGTTGATCTATTTACTAAAGCTTTACAATATAAATTATTTATAGAATATATTGTTAGAATAGAGCTCGTAAGCAAGCTATAAAAGATATAGTGATACATGTTTAGATGGATGCTATTATTGATTTTTTTTGCTTAATTAAAGTTATTTGTTTCTGCTATCCTATTTATATTTATGTTTATACATATTATAGTTGAATATAATAATAAAATTTTCTTAACAAGATAAATTATAAGGGTCATTATGAATTATATTAGGAAAGACTAACAATGTTATGGTACATATTATGTTTATTGGACTTAATGGCTTATTTTAAAATTTATGGTCATGTATAAAATGCTTTTCAAAATTCTTTGGAATCCAATTAGGTAAAATTATTTTCAAACAAATTTTATTTTATTTTGAATATCTTTTATATCTTACTAGAAAGTGAGAGAATATTAGATTTTATGGTCCTTTATAATTGGATAAGATATATAATGTAACTAATTGGATTCTGATGACATACATTGGTCAATAGAAAAGAAGTCAATATTAAAATAGGATTCCTTAGGGGATACTCTTAGACATGAGTAACTCTCCTAATAAGACACTCTACTCTCGCTTATAAATAGACAGGACCTCTAAGGATTGGACGAGAGATGTTACGCATCTCATAGAGGATTTAGTTGAGAGATTAAAGGATAGAAATAGAGGAGAAAGAATTAGTTTTGTTTGCATATTGATAGTGATCTTGGATCTAAAGAGGGTGCCTTTGCAGATCACACAGAAATCTCTTTTTCAAATGGCATCAAAATGTACGTATCATAAAATCAGATCTAATTTTATTTGATTTCAATTCTGATGTAAAAGATTATTTTTATATTTAATATAATATATTATATATTTTATGCTACTAGCATTATTTTTAAACGGTGATCCGTGGCACAATACGCTGACGACTCATGAACAAGACGAAGATCAAGGAGGACCTTTTGAAGATTTTATTTGGAGGAGGATGCCTCTGAGGCAAAGTACCAAGCAATTTTTTTTGGCAAAAGGTCATGGTCTACGCACCCTCCGATGAGGTTCTTCAAGACGAAGAAGAAGTGCATGCGCTGTGGGGCATTCAAGACTCCAAGATGGAAGAAAGGACCCATCGGACCGACGCAACGCTTGTGGGATTCGCTTCGAGTATGGTCGCCTACGACCTTAAATGTCATTTTGATGTCTTTGTAAAGCGTCTACAAAACAATCAAGAAGTTAGTTCTATTCAATTTGATGTCCGTCTCTTATACTATTCTAAACAAATTGTCATAGTATTTATGCTTTATCATGGCTGAGTTTTCTAAGTGGGAAGTCTTTAAGTCGACTACTATCTTTATGCACTATCTCTTATGGTAACATCTTTGTTTCACATTTTCTCAATATAACATTTATATGTCTCATTGATATGTCACCATACTATCTTAAACTATTCCTTCATATTTTATTTTCTATGAAAATTATACCTGATTATTCACCAGTGAGATTATTTCTTATCTTATGTTTTCTAGTAATTTCATACATCCACTCAATGTTTTCATTTTAGTGACACAATTTGTTTTTAGATATTATTTCTTGAATATCCAACACAATGATCTTATAAAATTATTATTTTAATCTAAAAGATATAGAATAAAACTCATAATGCTCCTCTTCATTTTAATCATGTCATTTTTTTACTTTATCAATAATATCTCCAATATTTTTTTTATTTTTTTAATAATTGATCTAAGATACTTAATACTTTTTCTAAATAAAAATTTGTATTCATTCAACTTAACGGCACTAATACTTGGTATTATTAAAATTACATCTTATATGTTCAATTTTAGTTTTGCTTAATTTAAGATGTTTTTAATTCTCAAGACTTGTCTCCATAACTAAAGTTTAGAACTAATTTGATTTAAACCCATCTACTAAAATAATATTATCAATAAATAAAATACATCAAGGAGGTTTATCTTATATATTCTTTAGTAAAATCATCCATTAGCAATGTGAAGATGAGGACTTAATATGAGCTATTAATATGGTCATATACTAATAGAAAACTCATTAAATATATTGTATATAGTTTTATTATTAACGTATAAACTATCAAACATATTTTATATAACACTAATATAATTAATAGATATATTTTTTCTAATGATAAGATTGCTTCTTTATAACTTGAGAAACTAACGTTCTAATGGGAATAATATTTTTAAGTATTTAAAAATAAGACTATATACATTGACTCTTCTCAAATTCCGCATTGGTGGAAGCCATATGCATCTTTTTATCTGTTTTTCTACAAAGCTCACCATAATCACTAAAAATTATATGTTTTTATTAAATCAATAAAATGATATGCATATCTTTCTTCTTTCTGTCTGTAGATTTTCAGTAATTAGCTTAATAAATAACATCAATTATTAATCTTTAGGACAAAAACCTAAATTTATTTTCAAAAGTATTTGCTTTACACCAAATACGGTTTTTAGTCACATTAGGAGGATTTCATAGTATGGTTTATAATCTCAATTCCAGTATAATTAGAATAGTTTTAGATATCTTCCTTATTTTTTATCAATTGAAAGTTCTTCCAATATTTATTAGGTAATTTTCTAAATCTTATTTTTTAAAAAAGGAAACTAATCAATCAAATTATTCCTTGATTTTCTAAACTCTTTCGGGGACCAATCCATGATTACTAAACCTACCACTGTTATCAATTTTTAGGTCTTAGTTATTTGTCAAATTTTCACTATATATTTTAGAAACTTAATTTCTCCATCTTTCCTTAATTTTGTTATGTATCTAAAATTACCTAATCGTTGCTCTTTCTTTTTATAGCCTTAGCAATTTGAAATGTATACTTCTCTCCATGCCTAACTTATATAAAAGTCATTATATGTTTTATGTCTTGTTATATTGACAGTTTTTTATTTTTTATTTTGTCTCCTATTCAGATGTTATATTCACACACGCACACACACAGCCCTCCTGACCAGTTTGTTCATAGGCTCAATGATTTGTGCGTTTACGGACGTTGCATCTGTCATTTAGACTTTTCTATTTGAGTTGGCATGAATTCCATGTTAGATATTTCTCTAAGAAAATATATATGGCAAATAAAAACAGCGATCAGAGTGGCGCAGCGGAAGCGTGGTGGGCCCATAACCCACAGGTCCCAGGATCGAAACCTGGCTCTGATATAATACTGAGATATTTAAGACTTTTGGAGAAAACATTTTACAAGTGTCGGTGCTTTTGACGAGCCCAGAGAGTACTTTGACTCCGAATGGCTTGCTCTGGTGTTGTTGGAGATCGTGAGCGGGCGGCGCAACTTCAATGTTTCGGATGACACTGGCCGGAAGAAGCAGCCCACGCAGAGACCGTCGATGGGGAAGGCTGTGCAGATGCTAGAAGTCGTTTTGGGCATAGACAGGCCTCCTCCGGCTCCGAAGGCCGCAGACGGTGGTTTGCCGGCTGTCCGGCTCAGCCGCGCAAACACCAGCATCACCGTTTTCGCTACGTCATCTCCGGCTCAGCCTTCGTCGAACTCATCGCATTCGATCGCAAGCTCATCATTGGTTTCCAAGAGGAACTTGGACGAACCAACGTCATCACCGGTCGTCGCAGACTAATCTTCCTCATGGAATGCTATGGAGACTCGAGGTGTTCGATCTGAATCGTGTATGACTGATTACATGGAGTCTGCTAAACTAGATTTTTAAGGTTAATTACATATTAATATTAATATTGTTAGTTATTTAGTTACATTTAGTATCTTAGTCTTTATATTTTAAAAAATTATATTAATATATCTATAATTACGAAAGTAAAATATTTAAATTCATTTACCTTAACATCACTAATTTAACTGATCGAAGCACGAAAATAAAAAATAAAAAGATATTTAATATTTTAATTGGTAGTGATAAATGATATTAATGGTGACAAATGACGACACTATTAGGGGCCATGGGTGACTGTTATTGATAAGGATAGCAATTACGAGAGATTGAGAACCACTCGACAATTAAAATGAGTACGACAATATATTCAACATCAAATTCATAAACCCATATTTTTCTACCATCATCAAATACATCCATTAGGAGCTCGATAATTGAACACTTGTTAACCTTCCAAAACTTCCCTTCCTTTTATGAGCCCTCCATCTCTTCCTTTTCATGCCCATGTTAGAATTGACGTGACAGTAAGGAGAGCGACAAGAGCTCTAACAACTTCAATTTTAGATCGAGCAATCCGTCTAATGGGTCAACAATGAAACGATCATCATCTTTGCCATAAATGTCACAGTGACCACCACCACATGCATTGATGCCAATATAAATGCAAAATGGCAAAAGAGCTCCTCGATAATTATGTCCAAGTCGATATAGATATAAAGTTTCCCTCATCTCTTATCGTTGTTGTTTTCATCCATAACAACCACTCGCGGATCTAGCGATGTCAACATCCGTCATCCTCAATTGAAATATTAAAATTATTATTTTATTTTTTATTTTCATATTTTTATTGTAAAACTGATGTCATCAAATAAATTGATCTAAATGTTTCACTTTTATAACTATATAGATGTTGATGAAACTTTTTAAAGTATAAAATGCTAAAGGTAACTAACTATATGAGATAATATATAATTAGTCTATTTTTATATAATATTAAATTTATAGTCATATAATATAATATGATGCGATTCTCATCATATTAATCAAATTTATTTGAGATAATTGAAGCCGATTGCTATATTTGAAATAGATTCTCATTTGGGATTATCTAAATCTCCTAATTATATGTTCAATTGTAAATATTATTTTATTTAATATCATTTAGGATCAATTCCATAATGTATTTTATAGATTATTGATCCATGTCACTTTGGTGGCTATAGGACCAATACAAAAAGATAAAATACAGTCTAAAATATTCCATGGATAAGAACTTTATTATAATTCATATCCTACAAACCTATCATCCCAAGCTACTTTAGTAGTTACCGATCAGATAAAACTTAAGATGATAAATTACAAATAATATTCATTAAAATTTTTTATCCTAATTCATGTTGTCATTATGAATATTAATTTATTTAATATCATTTAGGACTAATTTCATAATATATTTTATAAATTATTGGTCCATATCACTTTGGTGGCTATAGGACCAATACAAAAATATAAAATACAATCTAAAATATTCTATAAATGATAAGACCTTTATTGTAATTCACATCTCATAAATCTATCATCTCAGGCCATTTTGACAACTACATAAAACTTAAAGATTATAGTCCAATAATAGAATAATAACAATAATAATTATTGAATATTAATGCTAAGAAGTTAAATAATAGAATAATAATCATAATAATTATTGAACATTAATGCTAAGCAATTCAATAATAAAATAATAAACATAATAATTATTAAATATTAATCAGCAAAAGAAAACTCATATGATAATCATGATAACATATAAATCATGCCTTCATGCCTTTATATGAAAGGTAAATATTATTTCACAATTTCAAATGTATAAATATGAATAACTAAATCAATATCCAAGAATAATAATTGGATTTTATTTACCACATATATAATCAATAATTCATATAGAAAACTATAAATTAAATCATAATTTATATTTTTTTAATCAAAATTAAATCCAATCAAATAATCAAAAATATAATCATGATTAAATTTAATCATAATTATAATAAATCACATTTATCAATTTTTATAATTGAGAATATAAACCAAATTTCTCAATTTCATAATGATAAAATTATAAATATTTGATAGGATATAAATCGAAAATATATAATTTATAAAGGGCATAACTATAATTTGGTAAAAATTAGACCTGAGGGTAAAACAATAAATATGTTGACAGAACATAAATTGGAATTACGAAATTTGTAAATGGCAGAACTATAATTTTGTAAAACCCTAGCCTCGAGGTCAAAATCATAATTATGCCAAAACCCTAATCTACCTTGTCGTTGTCGCTTGCGCGTGCAGTGCTACCGCTGCGGCGGTTCCAGCCTGTGCCACTACGTGTGGCGCTGTCGCTGCTTGCGCGCGGCTGCTATGGCGGTTCTAGCCTGCGTCGCTGCGTGCAGCGCTACTACTGCTTGCGCGTGGCCGCTGCGACCTTTCCTGCTTGTGGATAGTGCGCATGGCTGGCTGCGGTTGTTACCAGTGCACGATCACTACGACGGTACCTACCCGTGCGCAGCCACTACCGTCGCCCTCTGTCCACCGGGGGCAACGACTGCCGCCATCTACAGCCATCGCCCTTCCACAGGCACTGTGTTCACAAGTAGTGCAGGATGCCCATGGTGCCGCTATCGCTCACAAGGGATGGTACACGGCCCTTCGTCGACAACGATCAACAGAGATAATCATCTCAATAACATCGATGATAGTAAACAGTAAATTCAACTGCATTGGGATGCTACTCAGATGTACACTTAGCCCCTAGAGGTCATGTTTTTTTATAGGTGAGAGCAAAGGCTTTAGGATAAATTATCAAGAGAGTTCCTCCCATCAAGGTTATCTCTTAAGGAATTCTACTGTAACATGGACTTCTTTTCTATTGGCCAATAACCATAATCAGAATCCAATCATATCTATAATATATCTTACTTAATTAAATAGTATCATATAATCTAAAAGTTTTGATGCAACAAATGAGATTATTCAATCTTCGTTAGTGCTCATTTGATATGTATTTTATAAGATTAGCAATTGCCCACTTTCTAATTTCACAAGATAATTCTTCTAGCGCAAAAAAAAACGAAAAAAAATACCTTTAAGCTTTTGTTAAAGGGAGATATGACAAGTAAGCTATCGTTGACATGTCATCCTCGTATAGCGATACGTCATCTCCGCTCATCTCTACGTGACCAAGATTCCAATCTCATTCACCATGGAGCTACTAAGGAAGTCTACTCAGATGATTCAAGTTTATGAGGCTGACCTGTTACTGATTGCAAAGTTGATTTAGTAAATCATTATCCTATATCTCTAAATTTGACACATAATTTTACCATCTTATTATTGGCTGGATAACGTGTATCATCATTCCTGGCGTTTATCACGATCTCAATCTGATGATTATTTGTTGTACCATAAAAAGATCCTCATATTTTTGACAATAAGTATTATTTGACTAAACTAATTGATCCAATCCTTTCGGTGTATATAAACATAAACATCAAAAGAAATCTAATACTTCTCCTAAACGGTCTCTCACTATTTTTTTTTGTTTCTTTGGCACTTAACCTAAGACATTAGAAAGTGCATCTTGGTTGACTCTTAACCCTTCTCCGTATCATATAATCAAAATCTATTATAATATTAAAAATTTAATTTTCTTCAGAAAAAAAAGATAAAATCACATACATCGACTTTTACATATGATATGTCATGTAATTATTGATTTATGAGATTCTCGATAAAAGATGTCTTTTCTTCCTAATATTTTTTTTGAACATAACTTTAATTTAGTCTGATTTTTAATATTCGTTTAGGAATAATCGTGGGTTGAATTTCCTTAAAATATCCATATTTCGTCGGAATTGTACTCGAATATTTTCTGTTAGGGTTTAATTTGCCCTCGTGGTAACCTTTTCTTTTAATATTAATTATATATATAAGTTTGTAAAATGAAAGACATAATTGGGTTCCATGGTGTAGTGGTTAGCACTCCAGACTTTGAATCTGGCGACCTGGGTTCGAATCCCGGTGGGACCTTTTTTTTCTAAGCTAATTTCATGATCCTTTTCTTTGTAGCAGCAATTAATGTATTATAAGATACATATGCCTAATGCTTAGTACACATATTTCCAATTTGATCACGGAAACATTTCATCTATAAAAGATGGAAGGTGATATGATCCGTTCCTTCATATAGCAGCAATTGCTTTGGGAGGAGACATATTATGACTACCACCCCAATTTGTGTTGTGTGTTGCTAAGAGTTGACGCGTCACCGACCAGCCGACGCTGGGCAGGCAAAGCAGTGGAGATGAGCGGCGGAGAGAGGAGCGCGAGCGACTCCAAGGTGGAAACCATCTCAAGGTTGGCGCAGTGGAAGATCGAGAGCTTCGGGCCCTGCACCTATCGCCGCTCCGACGCTTTCAAGATCGGCATCTGGAACTGGTTCGCTTCCTCCCTCGACCCCTCTCCTCTGCTTTCTCGATTCAACATCCTCTCTTTCTTGCATTCATGTTGGGGATTCAGGTACTTATCCGTCGAGAAGAATCGGTACGTGCACATCCGGTTATTCCCGGAGCCATCCCGCGTCTCCAAGGAGCAGCCACCCGTCGCCAAATTCGTGCTCCGTGTCTCCAGCCCTGCGCCTGGTCGCCGCCCCTGTATCTCCCCTGGTATTCCCACCTCTCTCGAGGATCTTTAATTGCCTTGTCTTTTGGTCTTAGATCGTTGGATTTCTTGGTCTAGGCGTAATTACTTGTTAAAGGTGGAATTTTTAGGACTGATGCAGGTAAATTCTTAATCTAGGTGTAAATTGGTTGATTCCTTTGCCTTTGGTTGTGCAAATTAAAATTTCGGCGTGGAAAAGGTGAGGTCACGCCATTAAAGATGTGAGTTTTTAGGTTGAGGACATGGAAAAGAGGCGAGTGCGAGATTAATTAGCTTGGTTGGACTTTGTTCCAAGGATTGGACATTCTTATCTTAGCAAAGAAGGTTGACCTTAAGCCCATGAACACTTCAGACTGATCTCCAGATCTGAATCCAAATAGATGAAGCTTTCATCTCAACTTAACGGCTTCTTGGAACAAACATGTGATTTTTTTTTTGTTGAGGGACATGGGAAAAAGGCGAGAGCAAGATTGATTAGCCTGGATGGAGTTTAATGGAAAGATTGGACACTCTCGTTTTAGCGAACAAGGGTATCTGAACCCAGGTAGGTGAAGCTGTCATCTGATTTTTGGGGGTTCTTGGATAAAACAAGGGGATATACAACAGTCTTTAACTTTTAGGAAAAGTTTCTCCAGTCAGCACTCAGGGCCTGCTGCAGAGGACGAGAATGTGTTTCAATATATGCCTTCTCTACAAGCAACCTTGAGCTGGCTGTAAGAGAATCATTTCTGTGACAGATTTCCACTTCAGGCAACCATGTTAAAGAAAATTACAGACAAGAGGAATAGATAAAGAAGCTTGCCTCTGTTGCTTTCTTTCTTTGCTTCTCCCTTTCCTCTGTCTATTCCTGGCTCACCTCTTTATCCTTTTTTTAAAAATTGTGTTCCTCTTGGAGTTGTGGGATCTGAGTTTACTTCATCGAGTACGTAAAAGGATTTTGAATACTGATACAATACACATAAAATCCTACAGGTAATCATTCAAAACTTGCAGTAATGAGGTTCTGGGCTGTGCTTTCATTGTGAGGCTAAATGCGAATCATAATATCTATTATATTCAGATATCTATATTCACTATGTTGGCAAAAGCCAATAATTCTGGCCAGGCCCTCATGTAAAGAGACTAAGGACCTTAAAGTCCTTCCACATATTAATGTACAAATGACATGATTCATAATTAGAAATGGGAAATAAATGTATTGATGGATCATATGGAAAGAGAAATTAGGACACAGAGCTTTTGCTATACGTTACAAAGTAGTACTCATACACAAACAATCTGTAGGATCCGTTCTTACCAATATCAAATTGTTTTGTCAAATTAAATTTCATGGTCACTACGTCTAGAATCCATTTCCACCCTGCTTGTTCTAATCCCTTGATCAGGCGATTTATCTCATGTACCTTATGTTTGGACTGAGGGTTGTCATTCCAATGACACACCTTCTGCTGGCCTGTGAATGGCCAGTATGTTTGTATATTATTCCCCACCATTGTGCAGACATAGGCATTCAAGTGTGACAAAGTAAATGGAGAGAGAGAGGAAGAAGCTAACTTTATGATCTTCGCTGTTATGAAGTTTCCATTTCCACCTTGGATTTGTTTTCCACCTCTGCAAAACTTTAGAAAGAAGGTCAAGCGGCCTCTAATTGAATTTTGCATGTGACCCAGACAGGCTTTTGCTAGATACATGGTTGAACCATTCGATATAAATAACTATGCCAATTAATCGTTCGCCACAAAAAAAAAAATCAAGCAGACTCAGTGTCTGAAACAGTTGCTGAATGGAATATACTAGGGGTAGACCCTGTACATGAGGATGAACCATGGTCTGGACCTGTTTTTCAGGTTAGTTTATGTTACATTTTTAGTTATAATTTTCTTTTGTAAAATCTTCTGCTTTGTACATGTAACAAAATTAGGATTGTTTTCCTGGTTTTGCATCTTTCAACATCCACTGACTGATTAACTTGAATGCAGTTAATGAGAAGCTGATCCGGAGCAGTGAAGATTTTGCTTGGGCCATTGATTCTAACTTTCTTGGGCGTTTTACAATTGATGTAGAGTTTCTGGACTTGAAGATACATCCCCTGGATGTAAGTGTTCTGAGTTGCAGATTTTGTGGGTTTTTGAACCTTTATCAGCTGTGGTTATATATTTTCTTTTATATTTTTGGAGAACAAAAGGACACTTACATGAAAACTTTTTGAGAATTGAACTAAAAATTTTTTCTTAAACAGTAGATTTATTTCCAATTACAGGGTGGTGAAGCTTGTTCAATATGGCCTAATGAAGGGATGTTGCAGTCTCTTTCAAGCAAAAGCACTTTGCGATGCCTCTCTCGTATGCTTGAAGATGGTATTCATGCAGATGTTACCATCAAAACATCTGATGGTGTGCTGAAGGCCCACAAGGCTGTGCTTGCTTCAAGCTCTCCCGTTTTCGAAAGCATGTTCCTGCACGATCTCAAGGAAAAGGAGTCCTCCACAATCAAGATAGAGGACATGTCACTAGATTCATGCTCAGCTCTTCTTGGTTACATATATGGGACAATTAAACAGGAAGACTTCTGGAAGCATCGCCTCGCATTGCTTGGTGCAGCGAACAAGTATGATATTGCTGACCTCAAGGACTGCTGTGAGGAAAGTCTTCTGGCGGACATCAATTCCAGCAATGTCCTTGAAAGGCTCCATGAAGCATGGCTGTATCAGCTCAACGAACTAAAAAAAGGGTGTTTGATGTACTTGTTTGATTTTGGTAAGATATATGATGTGAGGGATGAAATGAATAACTTCTTTCGCCATGCTGATAGAGAGCTGCTTTTGGAGGTGTTCCAAGAAGTCCTGACAGTTTGGAAGCCTTAATAACATGTCGTGGTGAGATCGTCAACTCGTTGGAATTTTCCAGGACTCTGATATCGCCTTGCTATGGTAGAGGATTTTTCTAAAGTCATTTAAAGTATGTTTTTTGATTGTCCAATAGGTGGTTTTGTAAATTCATATATGCTTTTCCTTGCATGGTTTGCGATGGTGGTTACCATGTAACTGGGTTGTGGTGCTTTGTATGTGTTAATTGTCCTTTTCGTTGTAATGAATTCTGGTTCTATGTGAGAATATTGTTATTATTGTTCGCTAAGCATGACATTGTTAATTACAGAATGTTAATTGGTAAAATGGATCATTATAACTGGAGGGATTTCTCTTGGTTGTGGGTTAATGCAAATGGAAATCAATCATGTGGAATGAGGACAGCATGTGTTATCAAATGCTGAATGGTTTGAGTACATATGCCTTATTAGTAGGAGTTAAGCCCCACATTCCATATTGAATGTTGGGAACCTGGTTTAAGCAAATGATGAACTCAGGGAAAATCTCCTGGGAGTGATATTCTTTTATGAAATTATTCTGGAATCATTCAGAATTATCTTGAGAAACTGTCAAAAATATAAAACTTTCTCTTTTCCTACTCTGCTCTATTCTGTGTAACATTCATTATATCCAAAAATATATCAAAACTCTTGTCTTATATATCTTTGCTACATATTTCATACAATACCTTGAAGATCATTCGGCAATAAAAAAGAAATAAACATAAGTTTAAACCATAGTTAAAAAATTATTTTAATTTTACAGCAATTTAATTATTAAAAACCACATATATCATAATTTATAAGTATATTTATAAATTATAAAATAATTAGATGATTCGTTTCATAGATATATCAAGTATAAATGAGCTCTACTCGTGAGTTAACAAACGAGCTCATTGATAAATTTATGAATTTGTAAAGATATAATATATGATATTAATGATTTTATTAGTGAAATCATATTATCCTGACTGTCTCATTTACAAAAAAAAAAAGAAAAAGAAAAAAATTAATTTGAAGAAAGTTATAAAACATTAGTCTCTAATACCACAAGTTATGTATTTAAAGTCCTATTTAAGGTCTAAAACAAAAAAAAAAGACATACATATTTTTTATTTCCCTATTTTAAGCACGTGTAAACTGTATCAATTTAATCTTTAATTAATTAAACATAAAAATAAATATTAATTCCTCGAGCACGAGATCGGTCTCCGTCGACTCCGATCTCTCCTTATCGTAAATTGTGTTCAGCGGCTTCGCAACCAACCCCAGCATCGCCGAAGCATGCTCCGCCAGTTCTCCGTCCTTCCGCCGCCGCCGCTGCCCTCTCGCTCTCCTCCGCTCCGCCCCGCTCCTCGGCTCCTGCTCCCCTCCGATGGCTGCTCGTTGAACCTCCTCCACTCTCGCCGCCGCCGCCGCCGCCGCCGCCCGCTTGTGATTGTCCTCGGTTCCGGTGGCGGCGACCGGTGGAAGCTCACCGATCTCGATCCAAGTATGTGGTCCTCTTCGGAACCCTAAAGTCGACGCTTCGTTTCGGGTTTGCTGATCTGTTCTTTCGGTTTGCTTCTTGATAGATGCGGTGCAGGATAGGCTCCGATCGTGGCTTGTCAAAGCGCGGACGCTGCTCACCGAGGTAGCGACGCCCATCGTGAAGCCCGGGCAGGGGCGGAAGCCTGCCACCGCGCGGGAGCTGGAGAACATGGCCGTCGAGGAGGAGGTCTTCGTGGCCTCTGAGATGACAGTGGATCGGAGGACGACGAACGGCTTTCTTTCGTTCGCCGCCGCCGTCTCCATCGAACAATTCGCTAGGTGAGCCGGAAGCCTTCAGCTTGATCTTTCAAGATGTTGATGTGGTGTCGTGGTGGTGGTGGTTTTTAGGTCTCATCGCTGAATTATGCTCTGATTTGTGCAAGGTTTGGTACAGGATGAACGGTCTGACGGGGCGGAAGATGCAGAAGATATTTGAAGCGCTCGCCCCGGAGACCATTCGGACTGATGCTAGGAGCCTGGTGGAGTATTGCTGCTTTAGGTACCTCTCGAGAGACAGCTCTGATATCCACCCTAGCTTAAAGGTCTGTGGGTATATAGTCCTCTCCCTCCTTGCAATGATTGGGTGAATTAAAATCGACTTCTTTTCTTAAGCTTTCCCGTTCCCTTTAATAGTTTATAGTAGCTTATTAGTCTAATGCCCAGACTGAACTGGCTAATATTTATAAATGGTAATTTTCCTACCGAAACGGAACCAGCTTCTTTTTGAAGGCATTGGTTGACATTAATCACCATTTCAGGAGTTCTCTAATGTTTCTGGCAACCGTTTTTTAGCTGATATCCAACTTTGTGTCTATTATTCATGTTAGTTACTTTTCAAATCTTGATTGGTGAACTGCAGGAGCATGCATTTCAGAGGCTTATTTTTGTGACTATGCTCGCTTGGGAGCAGCCATATGCCAGGGATGGCGGATCACAATTTTTGCAGGATACTTCTTCTTTTCAGGTTTGTTTTGTCAACTACTGCATGTTTAAATCATTTCTTTTAATCTTTCTGACATGCAAAATGCTGGGTAATTGCAGCATCTGAGCACCAGTAGACTTGCTCAAAACCTGCTTCCTTAGTAGCAAGAAACAACTCTTTTATTATTTAACCGTAAGAAAGTCCTACCTGTGGAAATGGAGGATCATCATATATTATTACTTTGCTTCTTTGTTATATCACCTAAATTTCTAATGGTCAACATTGTTGTATTGCTTCTTTAACTTAAAATTATCTAACTAAATTCTTCCTGAATCCTGTATGTTTTCACATTTGATTAGCCTAACACTTTCATGAATACTAATTTTGGCCTTAAACAAGTCCATTTGAAAAATCAAAACAAGAATTACTTACTATAAGGTCTGCTGTTCATAAGATGAATGAAGTAGTTTTGCCGTCTGAATAAGATGCATGCTTATTCTACATGCTACTTTCTTATCTGGCTTGGAGTACTTTGTACTTTTATGTTATGTTTTACAGAGGTTTAAAAATGACCAAGGCAACAGAGAAGTCCTTTTTTAATGTACTCTATATTGCTTTTAATTTATTAATTTAAATGTTTGGTCTGATGTTTGCTTATACAATAAAGGGCTGAATGATCCATCCTTCTTAACAAAGGCCGGATCCCTCGCTTCAGTTCACAAACTGTATATTCCTTTGTATGTCCTTTAATACAATTCATTTCAATTTTGCGGCCGAAATGAAATTTGACAGAAAAGGATGCATGTATATTTTGTAACCTTTTCCTTTAGGTCTTCAGGATGGTATCACACTCAAGGAAATCGTGCAAATTTTTTAACTAGTAATTAAATTTGAGTTTTTACAATTTTCTTACATTTAATTCATAGGATTGGGATTGGCCAAAACAAAGAGCAGAAACTTGTAAAGAAAGATGAAAGGTTAGATATGGTAGAGTTAATTATAAACGTAGTAAAATACTTATTTAATGCATCGTTCATTTATAATAAAATACTTATTCAACACATTCTTATTTAATACATTGTTCTCAACTGATCTTTCTTTCTGAATTATCTTGTGGAAAAAATTTCTATTTTCATGCTTGTCATTCAGTGTATGCTGGGATATAGCTTGAGCTGAGTTTTGCTAAAAGTTTGTGTGTATGCTGGAATATCAACTAGATTATCAGCATTTTTATGATACTTTTGCAATAAGTTTATTTAGAAAATTGTGTACAAATTTGTTGTTTTTTTATTCTCTAGAACCCTGGATAAGAAATCCCTCTCTTTGCGTATGTCACAGGATTGCAATGTTTATAAAAGCGCTAGGTGCGTGCCTAGCACCTGCTCAAGCGAAGCAAGACACTCCAAAATATTAAAATTTTAAAAATATATATTACAATTGATAAATATGATCATAAGATAAAAATGCTACATCAAATTGAAATTATACAAAGTACTAAATTATCTATGCAATGTATTTATATTAATGTGATATATGTGGCTAAACATAAATATGCTAAACAAGTTTAATTGATGGAAACCTATGCTAAAAGATTTCTAACCAATACTAAATAGTTCTAAAAAGAGAACCGAGAAGAGGTCTAACCGGTGACTATAAAAGAAGGTGGGGAAGGAGAGGGCAGCGGAGGAAGCTGCGGACAAATGAGGCGGCAACAGATGAAGGTGGCAGTGGCAAATGAAACTACAGACTAAGGCAGCGGTGTCGGATGGAGCTACGAACAAAGGTGACGGCGGCGGATGTAGGGTTTCACTTCGAAGACAAACTGCATCGCGCGCGTGCGCTTGGGGGTGGGTGGAGAGGGGGAGGGGGGGGACAAGTTTTGAGTTAGGGCACATTAGTTGGTTCGATTGAACCAACTTACTGGCTCAATCAAACCAGGCACGAACCCTGACTTATCTTCACTGGGGCACTCGTCCAAGGCACTTGACGTCTCGACGATGCTTCATCGAAATGCCTCACTCAGAGGTTTTGCAAGGTGCTTGGGCAAGCCATGGATTACTTACCAGCAGCCTTGCTTCTCTGTCCTCTCCTTTTTTGTTCCCTCTCTTTCTTCCTCTTCCTCTATCTTTTCTTCCCCAAAGCCATCACATCCAGAGGCAGCAACAACAATAGTGTCTGCAGAAATGACAAGTTCAATGATTCATCGGCATACAATAAGTTTTCCCATCCTTGTCGTCTTCTCCCATGATGCATACATGTGTATGATGCGTACATGTGTAAGCCGTTGACAGTGGCACTTTCTATTCTGGTCCATCCTTGTCCATGTTACCCCTCCCTTCCAGCAGATTGCCAACACAATGAATTGGCTAGAAATCCAGCTATGGGATGATAAGAAACAATATATTATTAGTCATGCTAATATAATTAGTCTTATATATTGTTCATGCTAAAATTTATTTATGATAGGAAACTTGCAAAAGACAGATCTGTGGATAATTCATGCATGACCATTGGGGCTACTGGATTATATATGAGGAAATTTTGGAGACAATTTTATACTGGATGTTTAGCAAGTTGAAATTTTAACTTGGTCTACTGTAAATTTAGACATGAAAATTTGTTCAGCTGAAATATTTTCAAGTCAAGAATCAATCTTCTCTCTAAAGATTGGTAATTTTTAAATAGGGCCAATTAGTTGGAGAAGATGCTTTTGTTCGAATAGCTCCAGCTGTTGCAGGTGTGTCTGATGTATCAACAGCACATTCTCTCTTTAAGGCTCTGGCTGGAGATGAACAAGGGATTTCTTTGAGCTTGTGGACTACATACCTTGCCGAACTTCTGAAGTAAGTTTCGCCCCAGTTATTTGTGCTTTACATTTGTTTACGACTACATGCTTTGTCCCTTGTTTTCTTTAGATGTTTATTATTCTTTGCAATGAATATTTATGAAGTAGACAATTAATTGTTCTCATTGCTGGTTGAAACTTATATCCTTTTATCTTCATGTTTCACTTGATCTGAAATTGGGGTTTATACATTTGCAATTCTTTCTTGTTTGAAAACTTGCTCACAACTTGTTTTTGGTATAGGGTACATCAGGGAAGACAATCATATGAAAATGGAGATTTCGTGTTGCCATATGAGCAACTTCTATGCATAGGTTCAAGCAGGAAGCGGCCTGTCTTAAAATGGGAGAATAACATTGCATGGCCTGGAAATTTGACTTTGACAAATAAAGCGTTATATTTTGAGGTAAAACAGCTATTATGTCTTGATGAATTCATCAATTCAATACATTCTTTCTCTGCCTCTCCTGCCTGAAGGTTTTCCTGTGCTGATCCTGTTTTCTTTTTCTTCATTGGAAAGCTTGTGTGAAATTGCATCATGCTGCTGTATCTTTGGATTTTATTACCATAATAAAAGCTTGTGAAAAGATTCAACTCTTAAGTATGTGTGTTATGATTTATATACAGGTAATTAAACATACAACTAAGGAGAAGGAAATAACTTAAGCTTGTAGCATATGTCCATTTGATAATATATTACTGTAATTTGGTGTGGCATGACATCAACTTTGTGAACTAGAAAGGTGAATTCTCACAGGGATAAAACACAAAAAGATAAAAAAAAAGTCTATAGTTTCCTTCTTAAATAAAAATCACTAAGTTTTGATGCCTCATCTCATACCCTAAGGGCAAGTCATAACATTATGGAACTCTATGTATTCCTTTAATATCACCATTAACTAAATACATGATTTATTTTTTGGATAATGGGGAACAGCATTATTTGCCTACATATAGAAGATAGCATGCATCATATACATGACAAGCATGATCAGAAGGTGAAGCTCTGTTGCGAATGTGAAGTTTGACCAAAAGGCTCTGCTTTAATCCACAGCAAACTTTATGCTAGATCTTATAGGAACATTTAGTTTTCTGACTTAATTATACTGAGTATGCCAATATTTAAATCTGTTTGTGATCGTAATATCTGTTGATTTTCTGCTTTCTCTCCATGTTGATCCTTACTAATGGATCAATTTTTCTAAATATTGTTCTCTATCTTCTTTTCCAATGGTAATTGTTGTTACGTTATCTCATCCATTTCTGTCTAATGACTTATTCTTAATTTACTGTGATTAATGAGCTATTTTCCTGTTATATCACTATTATATTGATGTTGTAATATGCTTGGCTATGGTTCAGAGTGCTTTTAATTAACTTTGGTAATTATGAAAAATTGTCCAAGTGTTCATAATCTAGTGTTTCTGTTGCCATCGATGAACTTACTGCTAATCATTATTAGAAAAGATCATAACTATGAAATTCATTAGCACAATTTGGATAAATAAACCAATACTCCTAATGATGATTATGCCTTTGATTTCTGCTTGGATAAGTAACATGGAGTAAGAATCATCATATACGGTTACCACTATTTATTGTTACTATTGTGCAGACACATGGTCTGGGCAGGACAATTAAACAAAAAAATGATCCAACACCAACAAAAGGCTAAGAAGCGCTCTGTGGTTATATCTAGCATTTCTATCGATTTTGAACAAAAACATAGAAATATAAAATACCATCAAAGGTGCATCTCCAGTAAAAATAAGAAAGTAAAAGCAAGATAGAAATAGAAGAGCTTTTACCTGCCATTGGCCTCCTCCCTGACGGTTCTCAAGTGGTTAACTGCTCAGTGGGTAGCTGGTCCTTGACAGCTGCAAGGATAAGCAGGATGAAGCATGTCTACTCAATATGTATGCTTCATAACGAGAAGGGGGCTTTGTTGGAAATCTGGAACTCTTGCTGATTAAGGATTGTAGGTGGTTCCAACTTCCAATACACGATTTAGATCAAGAATTGCTGAAGCATTTATCTTATATGCCAGACTCCTCAATGCTTACATGGGTGACATTAGGCTGCATGTAGTAACCAAGTTTTCCTTACAAGTTAAGATAAACTTTTATGTATAAACTACAATTGAGGTGCAGTTTCTTATTTCAACTCTTTTGATTGTGCAAGCCTTGTGTACCCCAGTAGTCTTTTTATTCATCAAACATCTAATAGCTCAGATATCTTGAATTTAACAACCTTAACGTTAGCATACATAATGTTATTTTCTCACTTGTCATTTCATCCAGTTAATTTCCTATAAAGATATTAGCCCAACTGTTTTCCCCATTGCATTGATATTGGCAGGCCATTGGACTGACAGGTACTAAAAAGTCAGTGAGACTGGATCTCACATGTCATGGTTCACGGATTGAGAAAACAAAAGTTGGACCATTTGCATCCAAACTTTTTGATTCTGCTGTATCTGTTTCTTCCGGTTTGAAGTGAGTATGCTTTTCTATGCTTATGCATCTTTAATTCTTTATCCACCAAGCATCTCATATGCAACTGTATATGGATCATACATTAAGGTAATCATAAGCATAAGACCGCACTTTATGAGTTGAAAATGGTGCAGAGACTTATACTGCATGAATATGCAAGATCCTGTAAGTTGAGGAATGTAGTATAGATATTTGTGTTAGTTTTGCATTGAAGTCTGGTTCTGGTGTGGATGATAATGAATATGAATGAACATAATCAATAATATGATTTTCACAATTCTCAATTATCATATAGCTAAATCTTTGTTTCTACAGTGAATCATTGGCTTGATTCCTTAGAGGTTGTGCTATAGTTTTCCTTGTTTATAGTAATTCTTTTCCTCATTAGAAATGAGAAGGTTAGGGGGTGGTCCATGTGGATATTTCCCACCCTTTGGGAGCTGTTGCGTATCACATTTATTCAAGATTCATTTGAGAGCTTGTAATTTATGATATTCCAATTTGTTCTTATTTTTTAAATGGATCCTGTAATATACAGTAATTGCATTATTGTACAAGTACCAGATATTTTTGTGGATCTGACACTCCCTGTTATTGATCAGCTCTGAAACTTGGATCCTGGAATTTGTTGATTTTGGTGGTGAAATGAGACGAGATGTTTGGCATGCTTTTATACGTGAGATTATTTCGTTATATGAGTTTCTACGTGAATATGGACCAGATGATGATGATCCATCAATCCATGATGTATATGGTGCTCATAAAGGAAAGAGAAGAGCTATTAGAAGTGCAGCAAACAATATTGCAAGGCTACAATGCCTTCAGTTCATTAGGAAATTGTCAGAGGATCCAGCTAAACTGGTTCAATTCTCATATTTACGGAATATACCTTATGGTGATGTTGTTTTCCAAACTTTAGCTGTAAGTTTTTGGGGTGGGCCACTTGTAACAAAATTTAAGCATACAAATAATCTACCAGTTCAGCGGATGAAATCTGTTGAAGACCTTTCTGGTAGCAATGTTCACTTGATTGACATAGATGGTAGTGTGTACTTGCGGAAGTGGATGAAATCTCCAAGTTGGTCATCTAGCTCATCAGTCACCTTCTGGAAGAATTCTTTGGTTAAACATGGGATTGTATTGGCTAAAAACCTAGTTGTAGCTGATTTGAGTCTCGTAGAAAGGGCAGCATTGACATGCAAAGAGAAGAGCCGAATAGTGGAGAAGACTCAAGCAACAATTGATGCTGCTATGATTAAAGGAATCCCAAGCAATATTGATCTTTTCAAGGTATTAGTTTCTCACTCCACAAACTCCTTAGTGGTGTTATTGATAGACCACTTGCTGCATACTGTGCTGGCTAAACTTTTATCATGCACTATATGCTATGTTGCAAAATTACGGGCATGGAGAAACTTAAGTGAGCATGTATAATTTATGTGAGGATCAGAATTTCATCTTATCCTGAAGATGTACCAAATACATTAAGAGATTCTGTAGTAATGTATTTTAAAATACTTAATTTCATCTAGTAGCTCGTATCTAACAAGTATTATCTCCAAATCTTGATTGATGCCCAAGTAAATACTGCATATTAAAGTAGCATACATTACATATCATTCACATTTGTTTTGCTTTTTCAATTTATTTTACAATCTTGTAGTTTCTTTTATTTTCTCCAAAGTTCTTTAGTCTAATCACAGTTAACATTGGTAGATGAACCATGTAAGCTAGTTGAGATTACATAACTTGGCTAGTTAGTATTATGTCCTGTTAGTAATAAACATAATTTTTAGAATTGTCGTGACAACCAAGCTTTGGGTCACTCTGTTACTGGTTGGACCACTGGGTTACTTGGTCAGACCACTTGCTTATTAAATATATCTATAAAAACTATTTTTAATTTTTTAATTTTTAAAATTTTCTCCTTTCTTCTTCTTTTCTCCTCATCTCTTTTCCCTTCTTCCTTCCTATACTCCATGCTCTTTTTCTTCTCCTTCCTTATCTGTCTCTCTCCTCCCCCTCCACCGCCCCCCCAAACCACCACCCCTACCCCTCTTCTTCTTTTTTACCCTTCCCTTTCTCCTTTCCTGCTCTTTTTTTTTTCTTATTTCTACTCTTCTCCTCCTCTTGTGCATGAGAACAAGACATCCATGGGAGACTGTTCAGGCTGATTACTCAATTTGTTAACTAATGGTGATCAGTGAATGCAATTTCATCTGGACTGGTACATGCTGGCCAGTATTTACTGGTCCAGACCTAAACCGACATACAAACCATCCTAATTCTAGGTGGTCCAGGCCTGGACCAGGTGGTAAGCCCTTTTTCTATTCTTTTTAACCCTATGCCTGTGGACTTGCATCTCGTATGCTGCTCGCCGTCCTTGACCTATTGGTGGCACTCCTCTCCTATTCATCCTTTATCGCTGCCTCCTCATCTTCCTCCATCGCTGCCACTACCTCCTCTCATCATCCAGCACCTCCTCCTACCTACCTCTTCTTCTTTGCCACCACCTCCCTCTTCTTTGTAGCCTCCTCTCCTTTTTACTTAGTGCTGAAATTGTACTCGTTAATGGTGATATTATTTAAATACTCCTAATTTAATTTAATTTGATTTAAAGAACAAGGGTATTATTGACTTTGGAGTATATTAAAATCTAGCCAGTTTTGCCAGTTCATTAAAGATGCATATTGTGTAACTCTCATACATTTCAATTTTTCAGAAACTTCTACTTATGATCCTAGGGCACTACTGTGAGAAGTTGTCCAGAACCTCAGTGACCAATTGATACACCCACTTCCATGACATTTTCTTGCAGAGTATCACTTCCATGTATCTGCACCCACCATTTTTCTCACCAATGCCTACTTGAGGTTAACCATGTTGATAACCATGTTGATAAAGTATTACATACTTGAGGTTAACCATATTGTGTAACTCTCATACATTTCAAATTTTCAGAAACTTCTACTTATGATCCTAGGGCACTACTGTGAGAAGTTGTCCAGAACCTCAGTGACCAATTGATACACCCACTTCCATGACATTTTCTTGCAGAGTATCACTTCCATGTATCTGCACCCACCATTTTTCTCACCAATGCCTACTTGAGGTTAACCATGTTGATAAAGTATTACATACCTGATGTTTCCTCTTATGGTTTATTTGTTGCTTCTGTCAATTGTCATTCAGTTGTGTTTTCTCTTCCATTCTCTGTTATCATCATACTCCAATAACATGGGAAATAAATTGTTGAGCTGACTACAACAACTTTGTTGAAGTTAAAATATGTCACTTATTTCCTATGTTGTATGCTTCTTTTAGTTGAATAACTTGTTCCATTTTTCTGGATCCTCAGGAGCTAATGCTTCCTTTGGTAGTCGTTGCCCAGAAATTTGACAAACTTAGGCGTTGGGAGAAGCCACGTGTGACTATATCTTTCCTTGTTTTTGCCTATACCATCATTTTCACGTAAGCGTTGTCAGTTTCATTTATTCTGAATGCTTGGAAATATATGTTGTTTTTGCTGCTGAATGTTTACTGATAGGATCACCAAAAAAACAAGTTCTGCTTGAGTGCAAGCCCAGGCTGTCTCTGAACATGCCTTCCTATGCATAGGCATTTTAATTGTCTTTAGTATAGTCTACCTGTAAATTCCTACAGCAAAAAGTTTGGGCAAATCATCTATATGCTTTCAATTTCTATTACTTTTTTCTTTGTGAATGCTTTTGTCAGCATCTTGATCTTTTTGCACTCTGATATTTCTGTCCTTCCCTAAATGGTGGTCTAGTGCAGGATCCGATCAATGCCGGATCTAGGGAAGTTGAACATGTCCAAGCTTACCTCTCAGACAGGGAAGCTACTTCTATGAATTGAACATTAGCATTCATATCGTAAAATAGCGACCTTATCTGATGCCAAAGCTTGCCCTCCTATCATGTTTTAATCACATACATGATTTATGCACTGTAGCATACACAATATGTTGAGAAGAATGCAGTTTGTTTGTTTCTTTTTCTTTGGCTTTTTTTTGTTGCCATTGATTAATTAATGTTAATAAAGATTGTAAGTAATTCCACTCTAAGAAATGTTTCAACTTGTTTCTTTTTAAAAATTATATCAACATTTACTGGCACAATTCAAGGTATATTTTGAATTATTTCCTGTTATATGATTCACTAATATGTTTGGGAAGAAGTTTACAATGTCTGATTGCTTGGCCATGTCTGTTGCCCTTCCTTTCAAAAAACTACTCTAATGACCACTTCTGTTGTCCTTCCTTTCAGAAATCTACTCTCATATGTACTCCCAGCAACACTAATAGTTATGGCTACCACCATGCTATTACTGAAGGGTCTCAAAGAACAAGGTCGTTTGGGGAGATTTTTTGGTAGAGTTGTAATACGTGATCAACCACCCTCAAACACAATCCAGAAGATTATTGCTCTTAAAGAGGCCATGGCATACGTGGAGAATTATCTTCAGAACATAAATGTTATTCTCTTGAAGATTAGAACTATTATGCTATCAGTTCAACCTGAGGTATGCTAAGGCAGCTTTCATTATTTTTCCTAATGTGATTTGAAGAAGCTCTACAATATTCTTCTTGCACTAGACATGTTTATCGATTTAATTCTAAATTGGGTTCTAGTACTACAAAATTCAAGCTTGTTCAGTAATTTGTGTATTATCTACCATTGAAAACTTCCTATTTAACTGCCACTCATATAACATATCAATGAAGAGCATAGTCAATTAAGAAAAATGCAGTTGTATATATGATGTGTTTGGTATCAATTTTGGTATTTTCTTTAGGACACATCATATTTGTATTCTTAAATTTAAATTTCTTCATTGTTAATCCATATGCTAACACTAGGTCATCAAACACATGATAGAATTTCTAATGCAGTTTAAAATGTTTGTTTGTTCCTTGCTCCATAAGTTATTTGAGGGAACCAATTTTTCACCTCAAAAACCCTTTCAAGTGCACTTTGCTGAGTATGTAATCAAGTAATTGCTGCAGACAATGTTGACTAAATTTTATGCTTTAGTGACATCCCATGAGTATATCCAACTTATAGGTTACAGCACTAGATGGACTGCCCTGTGGATGATCAGAAATCTATGTTTCATAACAGATACTGCTGATGGATTTCAGCATCTTATATGTGATTCGAGTCTTTAGAATACTCCTATGCATCTTAAATACAACTGAACTAGCTACCATCTGCATAATACCTTGAGCAAAATTTCATCTTTGAAACCTAAAATGGAGTAGATTTCTTGATACTTCTCAAGCATTTGATCAGCAAATTTGATTTGTTTCTAATGTGTAGAAAACTCCACCTTTCACGCCCAGCTGATGAACTAATTGCATGTTACCTTAAGCAAATTTTCCATTTTTGAACCTTAAAATTGATAAGATTCTTAATATATTTCTAACACATATCTGCTTAGTGATTGCTACAAAAACTTAATTTTGACATTAATGGATCTATTTGGGTTTCTTGCAGGTAACATTTGAAGTTGCCGTCGTGCTACTTGGTTCCGCAATCAGTCTCCTTGTGATTCCTTTCAAGTATATTCTTGCTTTCATTATCTTTGATCTTTTCACTCGTGAGCTACAATTCCGAAGGGAAATGGTGATGAAATTTGTGAGCTTTCTAAGGGAACGGTGGGCAGGCATCCATGCTGCCCCTGTGGTAGTATTACCATACGAGAGCCCTGAAACTGTCACGGAAGGAGTCAACACAACCAATCCAGATCGCATAAAGTCTGGGAGAATATTAGGAAATGGGAGTGCAGCGAAGTCATAGCATACAGATACATGAAATGTAAAATGAAATACCGTTGTTTGTATATTATAATTAACAGGCATTCATTAAGGATGTGCAAACTTTATTCTGTAAATGCATGCAACTCTTCAATTTTTAAAGATGTATAGAATCATATTTTTTTTGTCCCTTCCCAGTAGAATCAGGATAAGTTGGTTCTATTTCCATGGGATATTAACGTGCAACAGCCTCATGCAGTGGGTATAATTCAAGTTTAAATTCGGTATTGAAACATATAATTCAATATCGGTACGAAATGTCATTTATTTTTGAACATTTTTTACATAGTTTATTCAATGATATCGGATGGTATAAGTCAGTATATTGATGAGTTGCAGAAATTGATATCAGGTTGAGATTTAGAACTTTGAATAACTATCTATTTCTTCCTTGGTTTCTTCACATTGTCTCCTTGATCAGCACATGTTTAGATTTTTCGAATTTTTTTTATTCAAGATATTCTTTTTAATCATAAACCTTCAGTGCATCAACACAATGTGTTGAATCAAAAAGTTTCTATTATACATTATCGAGATTTACTACCTTAAGTTTTCTTGTAGGAGAACGAATAGATTTGACTTGTCTCCATTTTAGAATTCACATCTTTGAATGACACCACATCTTTGAATCACATGTTAATAGAATTCCCAACTAAAATAGGAATAGGAAAATAAAAAACATCCTAAGAAGACTCTTGATGCTACTTGACATAGGTCGGTCTCTCTCTCCATTTGAAAGCAACAATGTCAGTCTAATAGTTTGATCCCATAATGAATCAAAACTTCACCCTTTAAATCTAGAGGTAAATGAGCTACTTAAAAAATAGTTCCTCTTACCCAAACTTGATCTGATTCTACTATCAACAAAATTAGTGCAACCAACCGTTGGATAGAGCAAAAGGGTCAAACTCATCAAATTCCTAAGGATTAATGTCGAGATCTTGGTTACCAAAAGATATGTCAGGAATTGACCCGATAGTGGAAAACATCATCTCTATATCAGGTTGAACTCCTAACGTTAGATACCATAAAGATTTGTATTAGATTGGTTATAGACTATCAAAGAAAAAGGTAGAAAAATCATTAAAGATGTGTCAAACATTATAATGGTTAAAAAACCTAATAACAAATTGAGAATGTGTGTTAATGATATTGATTTAAATAGTATCTATTTGAAGGATAATTACCCACTGCCTCGAATAGGCTGGCTAACTGATGCCAATTTAGGCTAAATAGTTCAATCTCATGAATACCTTTTTCACGTATAATTACTTGAATGATTTTTAAAGACTAAGAGAACACATTACTCGAATGAATTTTAAAGACCAAGAGAACACATCATTCATCACGAACAAGAAAGTCATGCCCTTTGGATTAAGAATCATTTGTACCACACACTACATAATTTTGAACATAATATTTAGTTACAAATCAGATGAAATATGAAAGCCTATGTGGACAACATATTATATAGAGTATGGCAACCGATTTATATCTAGTTGGCCTAGTTGAAACTTTTGTATACCTTAAAAAATTTAAGATATAATTAAATCTGACTAAGTATATATTTAGTATCAATTTGGGGATATTTCTCAGGTTCATTATTTACCAAAGAGGAATTGATGTGATCCCGAGAAGATAAAAATCATTCAAAGAGATGAAGATGCTCATATTGGTGAATGAAATATAGAGGCCTATATTGCATACCACAACATCGAGTATTTTCCGATCTCAAATCAGAGACAAGTGCTTCTCTTATCAAGTAGCTCTTGAGCCCCTTTGTTGTCAACTTGCTCCTTGTTTGAGAGGTTGGGGGTACTTAGAAACTAATCTACTATGTTAGCCTTATATTGAACAAGGTCTAGTTGAAATATCCAATTGTTGAAAAAGTTACCTTATCTCTTGAAGCATAGGTCATATTTTGAAGCATACACTATCCATAGCCACTTTGGTAAATCCTCTCATAACCCAATGCCTTGGCAAACTACTTATGTGGCTAATCGAGCTTGGGATTTTGACATTTAGCTTCGAGAATGATGATTAAGGTTTAGGCACTAACATATTTTGTCTCGAAACTTACCACATCAAAATCCCAAGGATCCTTCCCTAAGTCGAAAAGGGACTCTCTTTATGGATGAATTGGTCGATTGGCAAGATTGCCTCTTTAGCTTAAGCTTGTCGTCTATTCAACAAGCTCATCCTTAACCTAAGAAATTTGCAAGAAATCAAGGCTTTCATCGATGGCAACGATGGAGCATGATATCAAACTCACAAGAGCATTGGCCTTTTGTTCTTCTTTCAAGATACCTATAATATTTTTAACCTCACAAAATAAGTGTTTATCACATTTATTTCCATTGAGTACCTCATCATCGTGATGTTTAGGGCTCAAAGTCATCTCTCATTTGGTTTCTGATGAGTTGATAGTATTATACATAATCAAATTGTCAATGAGAAGCTTCTTGGCAAGGCAAAGCCTGTAAGAAGTATCTTGTACTTGTTCGCGTCAAGAACCAAGTGACTCAGACACATCCAATCATGTTACCACATTATCAATGATCATCTCTAATAAAGATCCATCAATCAACTATATCTAAGATGTCTTCTCCCAAGCAAGACACAGAGTATTATTAACTAAGATGATTAAACAACTATGCTGGGAGCATATTAGCAACCAAATTCTAGAAGGTTCTTCACCAAAGGTTGATATTGGCTAACTCCTAAGAAGGATTAAATGACTTGTACACAATTATATGATCAATGATAAAGGTTTGCTTCAATTAAACAATAATTAACAATTCCTTCAACCTATTGATTGTGTTCGATTCTTTGCAGAATGAGGAATATACCTTCTTAATACACTTTCACTAGCTTTGAGTCAGTATAGGTTTTTAATTGTTATGGCCCATTATTTCATTAAGTGGGTGGAGACAAAATTGTTAGCCTCCATCATAGAGAAAGAAGTTAAGAACTTCATCTGAATGAACATAATCACTTAAAATCCCAAAAATAATCAAATAATCATCACAAATAATGAAATATAGTTCAACAATTAAACTAGAACACATCCACTTTGGAAGCATAGTGGGATAACACTTTAATGCACTTGGTATATCTCCAATTTCAAGAAGTTTTATCCCTAATTGTAACTTAGTTCATAATATGTTTCATGTCGAGAAAAATATGTTAGCACATTTTTCTCACTATCAAAACAAAAATACATATCTCATTTAAATTAAGAAAAATATTTTAAATAAGAAATGTCCTAAGCAAAGACTTTGGATTGTCGTTGAACTCCTTCTTTATCTTTATCTTTACTTATGCATCCTTAAGATGCTAAGTCCAAAGATCCTTCTACATTTTAAAGTTTGGGTACTTTGCCAAAATCAAAATTATAGATAGATTGTATCTATGCTTGTAGGATACCAACCTCATTCTGAGCTGCCCTTTCTTAAGATTGACTGACTCCTTATAGGTCAAGATGGCATCCTTATTTCTTTTTGAGTGAAATGCCTCTTTGGCTTATAGACACTTCGCTAGCTCATGACTTGGGCTTCCAAAGCTTGAGTATAGCCTTGGTCCTCGATTTACTTGGTTATGACTTTTGTTGCTTTGAGTATGTCATGTTGCTCGACGTAGTCACACCTCAACTACTTAGTGCTTTTCTATGCCTTGACAAGAGCCATATTTGGTTGAGTTATATTGACTATGTTGATGATCACCTTTTAAACCATAAGACCAGTCATACTTGATTTAAAACTAACTTATACCAAAAGAGCTAATATTGCTCAAAATACCGTGAACTTATGATATGGTGCAGAACTCGAGCAGCTTCCACTTTCTCCTATTCGAAAAATGATATTATGAAAGGTTACAAACATGGTCCCTCTAATGCCTAAGTTAGATTCTGACGTAGATAAAATAGAGAGAGTGTATTTCACCTTGAAGTACATGCTTGTGATCTCCTTTTATAGCTGGTCCTTCCTTAGTCGCATTGGTTAAGAAAATATTCCTCATAATGAATAATATTTTTTTTATTTTATTATTGTGACTTATCAATTCGATTGGCTCTTAATTGATTTCAATGTGTGGCAATTATGTGTCGAGCTGTAGATGAAGGAAAATATTCTCTATATCTATGGAAAACCTCCTTGCGGTTGGCATAGGCCTCCAATTCAACCACCAATTCATGAAGTGAGTCTACCTCATACAAAGAATTGATGATGACCCTCCGAGTCATAGATTTGGTCAATCAAGCCCATTAGATATAAGTTACCTTGCAAGGAAGATGTCTTTCAGTAAGATTTGTAAAAACTAATAGGAAAAATGAATTGAATAAGATAGAGGCGAAATTCACCCTAACAATATGCTTAGCTAACTTAGCAATTAAGATATCTAAGAGTAAGGAGTAGACCTTCTTAACTATATGAGAGACCAAGGCCTCTCGAAGATAGTGTGCAATTGTCTTCTCATCTTTCTATGGCTCGATGATAATTGAAAGATTATATCTTAACTATATTATTTCCCTCATTTTAGCATTGGGAAGATCTACGACATGGAGATCAATGAAAGGGGTAGGTCGTTTATATGCAAAGCTCCTTTACTAATTATCACCTTGCCTTCTTTTGAACCATATTAGCCTTATATGTTTTAGACTCAGGGCATGAGTGACTCCTTGAGGTATCAATAGGACTTGGCACTGAGACACCTTACGTTTTACCATGACACCCTCTTCCTTGGTTATGAGTCACTCGAAGTCGCTTTGATGGGATTTTTGTAGAGTAGCTCCATTATCTTAATAACCTTTTTCACAAATTGGGCCTTCTCCATAACTAAGATCTTTACCTTGTAGCCCTTCCTCTTCAGAGCCCGAGGCTAAGTAAGATTCATATTTGTCTCAAAGGACAAGAAGAGTGCTAACAAAGCATTAGCAGTTGCATAGGGTTCAGTAACAATAAAACTTAAGCTAGCTTGAACATGTCATCCCTCATCCATCACCTTGATGGTTAAAAAAGATGATAGAAATTCTACTTGTCGGAATATTTATCCTTTCTTTTAAAGGTTAGGAGTAGGGTCAAGCTGAGACTATATAAATTGATCACTCAAGATTGAAGTCGTAGTCTTGTCCCAAATGAATAAAAAAGAAAAAACCCTATCACCTCTTATTGAAGCTCGGGGTTTTCTTGACCTTGAACCCTTCTCGAATTGTAAGATAGTACTTATTAATCCTTTTGTTGATCCTAAAGCAGAAACGGGAAAGGTCTGATGTAGGGTTTATGCTGACATAGTAAAGCTCCCCGATAAATGCAACGAGATAGCATGATAAGTTAGATGTCATTTGAAAAAGTAATATCCTCCATCTTTGAAGGTATATCGAGATTAAAGGTAAGGGGATGTTGAGCCCCACCTCCAATTCATCATATTATATGCAAAGATATTTAGACATCGACAAATATGATCAAATGCTCAACTAAGGTATAAATTTTCGCACTTAAGGTGAACAAAGAATCTAAGACAAGAAATATAATAACTCTTAAGAAATGCAAGAGTCTTGTTCATAGAAATCTTGATGACCTGAAGGTCTCTCTCAGTCTTCGAAGAGGAAGATGAAGACTCACTTCGTAACCCCGAGCTTCTGGAGGTCAAAATTTCCAATCCCTTTGGTCAAATAGGAGTTAATAAGTTGGGTATATGAAGAACCACTCGAAGCTAGAGGATCCGAAGACACCCGACCCAAGGAGAAAAGGGAAAGCTTTTAACTTGAAATTCTCAATACGAAGGATTGGGAGGCAAAAGACCTAAAGGGCACAAGTGAATCCATCTTATAGTGAGGCAACTATATATAAGGCGAGGAGATCTTTCAGATATTAAATAGCCTTCCAAATTTCGAACGTCATTTCACCTTTGGCTTTCCGCCCTGAATTCCTTTGTCTTCATAACTTCCCACCTCTTCAAAATTCACCAATAATTATCAAATCCAACAGATAAAATAAAGATATGATCTATGCTGTCAAGCTAGAGATTTGACCCGTATTATATTATTAAAGGACGTGACTTGCTCCAACATGGAATATATAACATAATAAAAACATCAAAAATGCAACCAATGTACCCTTCTAGGGCATTAAGTATCAGAAACACATGATGCACCCTCCTTGAGCAAAGCTTAGAAAAATGTCGATGCAGTATTCTTACACAAAGCATCATAAAGCGTTCGATGAGCCTTTTTGATAAAAGCATCAAAAAGCACCTTCCTTGGGCAAAGCATCAAAAAAAACTTTAATGCATCCTCGAGTAACTCAATATCGAAAAGCACTTGATAAACACTCCTCAAGCAAAACAGCAGATGCTCCCTCCTTAGAAAAAGCATCGAGAAACATATGCACCCTTCTCAAATAAAGTACTAAGAGTATTTGATACGCCATTCTTAAATAAAGTACCAAAAAACGCCTAATATG
The DNA here is from genome assembly GCF_036884655.1 of Musa acuminata AAA Group. Classification (NCBI taxonomy): domain Eukaryota; kingdom Viridiplantae; phylum Streptophyta; class Magnoliopsida; order Zingiberales; family Musaceae; genus Musa; species Musa acuminata. The sequence goes on along the minus strand of NC_088359.1, from coordinate 25,032,213 downwards.
ATATTATGGAGCAAAGTATTAAGAGGTATCAGAGTGCACCCTCCTCGTGCAAAATATCAAGAAACATCCATATGCATCCTCTTCAAACAGAGCATCAAATAGTTTTTGATCCATCCTCCTCGAGCATAGCATCGAATAGCTTTCGATGCATCCTCAAGCAAAGCATCAAGAAGTGTCCGATGCATACTTCTTGAGCAAAGCATCAAAAAGTACATGATATGTCCTTCTCAAGCAAAGTATCAAAAAAACACCTAATGCATATTTCTTAAGAAAAGCATTGAAAAAAAAATGAAAAAAAAACATGTTATACTCTTATCCAAGAAAGCATTGAAAAATGCTCTCACTCATAAAAGCATCATTGAAAAGCACCCAATATAACCTCCCTAAGTAAAGGATCAAGTAGCTAATGCACCCCCTTTTTAACAAGACATTCAAACAAAATCTTCCCTGGAACATACACCACCAGGTGCCCCCTAGGCATAACTGTAATATCAAGCATCTTAGAACACCGTCGCACTTCAACGCCACCACCCTCATCTAAATCTACCACATCAGCAAGAATCAGAATGCCCAAATATTTTTCAATTCAGGAAACATTTTCCCTCAATGCTTGCAAGTAGCGCACCCATTTCTTAGACTCTCACTCTACACCCGACATGGGCCTTGTTGCACGAGAAAGCATGTTGACTCCAACTCGAGATTCGCGTCTCAAGAAGGGCTCTCATATTGCAACAAGATTTTGACCGTAAACCACTGTGAGCTCGAGCCGACCTTCCATCTCAGCATACGCCACACCAACAGCTAACAAGTTGTAACCTTCAATTAAAGAGAAAGAAATTCAAAATATTTCGGATGCTTTTAATAGATAGAAGATATATGGTTTCACCTTTCAGCATTACGGAGTGTGAAAACTCTCTCGATTCTCAATAAGAAGCTCAAGCATGATCTTGACAGGAAACTGAAAACTAATGTATGGATTAACAGAGTTAGCATACATGTCAATGAGCAAATTCGCCAAAATGCATATAGCCAAAAGGCTCTTGTTATTCCACCTCTGATGATGAATACGAAAGAAGAATAATTTTGAGAATCTCAAAAGCAGTCTGTGTGATATGCAGTCTTAAACGGAAAGTTCGTCCAAAACTCTAATCCACCAATCACTTGGGGAAATATGAATCTTGACCTAGCTATGGAACATTGGAGGCTTGATGAGATACGACACCGGCAGTTGCCTTAGAACTACTGGTAAGAAGCAGATGCAGCACCTGGTCCATATCCTCCACCTCCACGGCCAAATCCAGTCCTGCCACCGACACCCTGTACAGTGTGGAAACGAATTTATAATTACCACATCTCCGTATAAAAAATAAAACATAAATTACAATACACAAACTGGGACCACAAACGAAATTTCCAGTATATTAAGGCAACTATTAAACCAAGAGAGTATTCCAAAATCCACAATCCTTTGGAACAAGTATCGCATGCTCTGCATGTCCAACCTAGACTTGCAGACAGCTATGGAGTAGTAGAGAAGACAAAGTAAGAAGACTTTGTAACTTCAACCACAATAGTCACAATATGAAACACAAAATTGCATATAACTTTGTAGCTGGTATAAACCAATGAAAAGCATTTTCTCATTTGCCACCAAGAACAAAGCTTCTTATACAGATTAATCTGAATTTTTCCAAAAGAATTCACATCAAGGATATGAAACTTAGCAGCAAATACAAGATTATGGCATCATGGGATAGGTATTAAGTAGTCCACAACACATGGACACAGGAATTAACAATTTATAATTTATGCCCATTGATAATAATTGCTTAAATTTATATATGAAGATATGATTCATGTGATTTATAACCATCATATATTTGCCTCACTGGAAATCTAACTGATCCACAAAACACATCAAATTCAAATACAAATAATAAGAAGAGATTCATAGTCTTAATAAGCGAAACTACAAGATCAGCACCTATCTCCATATTCTTCATTTAATAATCCCAATGGAACTTCTGTAAGTATCCTACAATAATATTGTATTAACATTAACAAATAAAAGTTGATGCAGATATCCTAATATGTGTTCAAGTATCTGCTGCATCCATACTCAATATAGACATGGCAAGCATTTTAAAGTTTGTGCATCCTACATCAGGGGCAAGAGTTGAGCACAAGAAAAACCAAAATTAACAAAAAGGAGAGAGCTTTTTTTTTGCAGGGGTTGGTGTAGAAACGAAAGAGAATACCTCAATCCTCCAGTATAGGCAAAATTGCATCAGTTCAATGTCATAGTTCTACCAGACAGGATTAGATATAAAATATTTCAGTTTTTATTAGATTTCATAATGATGCTAAGGATAAAAGATGATACCTACTCAAAAGATGATGACAGTTTTGTCTTGTTAGTGTGTGCCATGTGCTCATATAAAGAATTTGGAAAGATTTACATGAGGATGCTAATCATTGTTCCCAAACAAAGGTGATGTTCTTCAACATCACAACATCAGCCATTTTCATTGGGATTGTTATGAGTAACTATTATAATAGAACCATCTCCAAGGAAAAGCCACATATGCTGAAGTGGTGAAGCCTATGTCATCTCCACACCCCTTGGTTATTTCATGTGCAAGACATATCTAGTCAACCCCTAATGAAACTGAAAGATATAGCTAATTAAACCAATAATACGCTCAAACTAGAAGAACAACAAAAAGATAGCCCGATGGGGACAAAGCACTAAGATATCCAGATACGAAAGGATCAACCATTAATAACAAAGACTGAACAAACCAAAGAAACCAAAGGAAAAAGGCTGGCAAGGAACAGTCAGGTGAAGAACAACTCCGATAAATAAATACAACTAACAATATCTCTTTTTATCAATCATGAGAAAATACAGAAAAAAAATGTGCTTCGTCTACTTATAAGCTGCAAACCAGAGAAAATTTATCCCACTCTGTTTTACAGAAATTTCAATATACAGAACAAAGACAAGCAAATAATGCAACTATATTAAATTTTACCCGGAAAGATGGTTGGAACTCAGCAGGTGCACCACCCTTGTCCCCTAATTCACCAGGCGGCCCAGCACGAGGGCCACCACGGTACCCATCCCTGTCTCCAAACCTTGGCCTATCTCCTTCAAACCGGGGCGGTCCCCTGCAGAATCGTGATGATGATCAACACAAGCTACGCACTGAAAAAAAAAGCAAGCCAAGCCCTTATGGAAAAAGCCGCAGTAGCACCTGGGGCGATCACCAGGAGGACCAGAGCCAAATGGGCGGGTCGGTGGTGGCCTTGAAGACTTCTTCAGGGTTGCAGGAACAATCTCCGATGGCAGGTTAAGAAGTGTTCTCAGGTACTCAATGCCATCATTCGTAAGGTACCAGTAGTAGTGCTGCCAGGCAAAGGTCTCACGCACATACTCCCTCGATTTGAAGCTCTGCATGAGCTTGATCACCTGGAGGTTCGGCACATCGATCTCCGGGTGCTTCCCGAGGTTATAGTCCTTCTTCGCGTACAGCACCCCCTCTATCAACAAAGAAACCAAGTAAAAAATGCAACCTCTCAAATAGGCTTCGACCCAAACAAGACGGCATGGAGAGGTTGCGAGAGAGAACAGCGTACCTTGGAAGAGGTATTTGCAGATTTCATGGCGGTTCTTATTCGGGATGATCTGAGAGAGATGAACAAGGAGGAATCAGGGGAAGAAGGAACTTGGATCGAGGCGTCAAAAACAGATATTGGCGAGGAAACTGAGAGCTTAGGGTTCTTACCATGGCTTCGGGCAACAACGGGTCTCCGCAACTGGAGGAGGAAGAACCAAGCGCGGCGGAGGCGGCGAGAGGGGATAAGCAAAACCCTAATCCTTGATTTCGTTAAGGCGACCACAAATGGGCTGGGTTGGGCCGATATACATAGATACATATATTATATATGTGCGCGGTAATGTGTATTTTTAATCGCGCTAATAGAATTGGAGGATCTCAAATTAATTAAAAGGATTGCAATAATATGATTATTGTGAAAGTAATAAGTATAGTTTAAAGTAATTTATGGACCACAGAATCGCATATTATAATAAATATTATGTGAATATAAGCCAAAAGATAAATTCTTCATCCTTTTTAATTCCTTGAAAACTATTATCTTCTAGTACGTAATTATCTAAAACCGTATAATTATTTTTATGACACATGATCGTAAAGAGAACTTCCAGCATCGTTCCGCGGAAGTGTAAACACGAAGATAAATAACAATGTAAAATACAAAGACTATTTATAGGGCAAAATCATGCAGTCAAATTCTATTTTTGATTGTTTTTCCTTGGAAAAAAAATTCTATTTTTGATGTAGCCAAACATTTCCATCTTTGAATGTTTCGACTTTTCACCATTGTCCAACAAAAACTTAATATCACATTCCATTGTTTTGACAATTGGTGGATGGGGGAGTAGTTAATTACAAGAAGGATTAAATCGTAAAAAACACTGTGCTTAGTAGCGATTAACAAGCATTATTGCAATTTCTTATTTTTTTTACTTGTGTGGTGCAATCGAAATAATTTCTCATTTTGCTACAATTATAATAATATTATGGGATATTTTGACGAATTCAATAGGGAAAGTATTCATGGTATAAATACGAGTAATCAATCATATACATGAAATCAAATTCCTTGCACTGCTAGAGAGAGAGATCAAATACGTGGAATGCCTAGAGCCATTATCGAAGGCATAAAGCGGGCAAGAAGTCTCAAATGGGCACTGGCTTAGCAGATTAAAGACATTTGAGAACTTACCTCTAAAATGAATGTAATTAATTTTAATTACACAACTAAACAGTCAACTTTTTGGCTCAAATTGGCTTCTTACGGTAGGAGATCTCAAAAAATCTCCTGCTGGGGAACTGATGCTAAATTGTTTTGTTTTCAGTTTTATATCGACCTACCTAGTGAATATTTAATGAAATAGTTCTACCTTTTTCTCAAAAAAAAATCTATTTTTGAAAATAAATTGCAATTAAGCTACAGCCACTCGAATCAAGCAGTTAAGTTACAGAAGTTGCAACCAGGAATCCATTATAACATCAAGGACTAGCAGTCTTGTGTGTTCCTAGGAACAAAAAAGCAGATCTTTATCCACTTAGAAGAGCTTCATTAGAGCATATGATCAAACCGGAAAACTAAATACTTATTAAAGACCCAGCCGAAGAAAAAATACAAAATGAATGACAAATATAGACTGTCAGCACTCACATATGGATCAACAAGAGCATTAATTCTTCACTTCGGTGATACAACCACATCGATGTAGTACTATTAGCAGAAAGATTACAGGGGCAGGATATACTGTAGTAACTAGAAGGAATAATGATAATAGTGATACAACCGTACCTATGTATCCAAACAGGAGTTTACACCATGGATTGTGATTGCTGTGATGGAATCAGGCCTTTCGGGCAATTTTACAACAATGTACAGCATTGGTTGGTTTTCCTAGCCTGCTTGTAAAACATCTGTTCATGAGGAAACAGATGGACCCAAAAACAGTCAGTGCAATATAAGTAATATTCTGTTCTTGAATTTGAAACAGGTGCGTAAAATGGAAAAATCCCAACCAACTTTGCAGAAATAGCTTTAGTAAACAACGTGAATAAAACATTATGCAAATGTAAATGTTCTTAAAAAGACCAGCATACTCTCAAATCTTGCTTAATAATCTGGATAGCATTATCTTGGTTAAATAAAAAAGCGAACAAAGCACTGGAAAACTCCATAGGCTGGGAATACACCCTAAAATAACTTGTGCTGTTTTTCAACATGGGGAATGAAGGTACCTTTTGAGGCAAGCTGGTTTTGAACAGCAAATCTTGTTTTTATTATTCTGTTTGGGAGCAAATGATATCAACAAATATTTGTGTATAGATTACCTATATGTTTGATAGTAACAATGCACTTTTCTTTTGGCATCAATAACAACAGATCCTCAAATCCTAATGCATGTGAATGATTACCTGTGATGCTGCACTTAGATCTGAACTCTTCTCGACTAGGCTATCCAACTTCTCTCCTCGTGCAAGCACATTATCGATAGTCTTATGCTGCATCGATTTCAAGTATACGAGGGTTAACTGGTCAGTATAGGGCCTATACACTATTAATAAGTTTCCTATAAGCTTCCTGCAAGCAGTTAAAACAGGGGACAATGTCCATTCTCTCCTCTTCTATAATAATATCATTTGTTACTGAGTTTAACATTCATGAGATGCAAGAATATAAATGGATTAAATTTTACATGGAGAGCCACAATGAGCTCAGTTCAGTACGTACATAAATATACCCAGGATCATGATTTCATATTCTCATTTCATTTTAATTGCTGGTGCCTGCAGTTCCAATATATGAATCACAAAAACCATATTACTATAGATTATTATAAAAATAATATGCTCAATGGAGGTCATCCTAACTGACAGTAACCATGCGGACCTGAACAAAGGATAATTAAAATCTGTAAATTTGATGCAAACAGTAGACTCAATTTTAGAGTATCGGTGATGAAGTGCAAATAAGAAACTAATTAACGTGTTTGTCCTCAGATCACCTATTGGACAATAAAATCTAAACTTCCATCTCCTTTTGGTCTGATCAAGTATAAAAAACTTGAGTACACAAACAAAAAATAGAAGTTGGAAGGAATGTCTAAGGTAGTCTTGCAAGTGAAATCCAAATGAAAATAAAAAGAGCCAAAGGGACATAATTGGAAATAGCAAACTGTTGTCTTCAGATCCATTATTAAAGAATAAAAACTTCTTTGCATGCTTGTGAGGCTAGTTGGATATGAAAACTTTTACAAATCAAACATGCAATACCTAGTTATTATTCAAAGCCATTTTTTAACAGACAGCACCAGCAAAGAAAAACTTAAAATGAGAAACTCTGGTCTTTTATCCATGTTTCAATCAAGCAAACTCCATGACATGAAAAAGAAAAGAATAAGAATTCACAAATGAAGGCAACTTAAATTTATCATAAGGATTACATAAACAAGTACTCCTCCCTAATAACATCAGCACAGTTCATATCTAAAAGGAGAATCCAGCAGATAGCTGTGCCAGTCAGAGTTTAAACAGACATACCAGAAGGCACAAACTTGCACTTTCCAAACATGATGTCATCTCTATACAGCAGAATTATAAAAGCTCCTTAATCTCTAGTCAACAATTCTCTCTCTTTGTTTTCATTTGTAAATAGATGTTTGGACAAATAAAGATAAAAAATGAATAATCCTTCTTGGTCAATATAGCTTCTGTTTTTGTCAGAAAAAGTAAAATGCTAAGCAATATACAAGGATCATGATTCAAATCTTCGGCAGCATCTAAGCTTGTGCACTAATATACTTACTAGAAGTATCTTAGTTTCATCCAGGTCCCTCTGAATTTTCAACAACTTGTCAGCCTCTGCAGGATCCTAATAAAAATGTAAAAGAAAGTTTATCATAGAAGCTTGCAAATATTAGTTTACAATGTAAAGATTATGTGGCACTAAAGTGGAAAAGAATGAAATTGTTGGACCAAAAGCCAACAGTTATTTCAGAAATGTAACTGCTGTGCTAGTTACTCCAGCATTTTTAGAACAATAGTAATAGAAAAGAAAAAAAGAGAACAAGCTTATAATTTACAATGCAAAAATACTTCATAGTGAACAGAAGTAAAAGAAGAAGATTTATTGTGTAATACTTACGGTAAGATTGATGTACAACCAAATACTGGCCATAGCTGAATATTACAATTAAAGAAAAACACAGACCTGAAATTTAGTGAAGGCTTCAGTTAGAAACGGCCATGGTTGATTAGAATCTGTCTGTTGAACTCTCCAAGAATCCCCAAAAGTCTTCTGATATTCATCTAGTACCTTCATACATTTACAATTATGTAAGACTTATGTGAGGTGAAAAGCTGCATTAAAAAGTTAATTAAAATGATCATCTTACCCTCCAGAACCAACCTTAAAAGTCAAGGTGAACCCTGAAACCTAAATGTTAGGACAAGACTAATTACTTATAACTAACGCCAGAACTTGTTATGAGGAAATAATATCTTAAATGTATTGGTCAAAATCGACTTGATCGTTGTCAAGTGCATACTAATTCTTTTTCACTAATATATTGCACATGCCCTAAATAATATACTGAAGCATTTTTTTTCACTAGATCATTCTTCCTTCTACTCTACTCCATGGCTTCAACAAGACCATTGCTTTTTCACAAAAATATTTAAACAAAGGTAACGATCATTAATTCTTCTTTTACCTTTTCCTTCCATGGCCATTGCCCAAAGCTTCAACCAACTCATCACTTCAAGCTATCACATAAAATTCATGCTCGGAGGTGCACACTACAAATATCCCACATGCCCTTTTAACAAAAAGGTGTACAAAAAAGAAGCATGAAGAACCAAAAACAACCACCTTTCAGATCAGCATTCAATTAAGTTGGTCACCTGGGTTTAATGGCAGCCGTCTAAACCCACGTGCATGTTCTTGTACAGTATGTACTTTGTGGCGTTTTTCCATGCTTCCAACACAATGGATACATAAATAATGGAACTTGAATAAAGAAAAAATTGGACGGGAATAATTTGTCACAGTAAACGCTTATGACAATCAATGGGGCACATTATAAAAAAAAAGAAGATCTTTTTTCCAAAAAGAAAGTCTTTTAGAAGAGATGCTGAAGTACAGAAGGATAAAATTTAGAAAAATAAAATTACTCTGATAGAGGAAGAAATAGAATTTACAGGTACGAAGTATCAGAGATGAAGCAAATCCAAGAAGTATTTGTACTGGGAGCAGGACAGTTTTCGGAGTAAACGTTTGTGAAGAACGAGAACGTAGCAGAATCTAGCAGAAAAACAAAACCGCACAATATGCAACAAGGAGACGATTGACCACCTTGTTTAAGAGAGAAAATGCACTTCGGACTGGATAATGATCGTCCATAAATGCCAAAGCACAAAGACCATTCCGATTGTAAGAGTGCACCTTGTACTCTGCGAAAGGTTAGAAGAAATCAGAAACAATTTATTAAAACATTCGATCACAAAATCAAAATAAAAACATAAAAAGATTATCTATAAAGATCATCTTCACAGCGGTAACAACTGCCGTCTCACGAAAATTCAAAAGAAAACCTTACAGAGTTCAGCAAATTAAATGGTACGTGTCCTACGCTTCGATCGCTTGGAAGATATAATTGGAACCCTAATTATCGTCTAATAGAAGAAATGATATTGGTGAGTTCTATCCAAGAGAAGAAACACCATAATTTTCTGACTGATTGAAATAAACATCTAAACGTGTTTCGCTGCAAAATGCCCAAATCGGACGAAACGAAGCACACAGAAAACTGGGCCGTATCAAAGAAAGCTACGACAAGACGAAGGGAGATGAAGCTAGATATCTGGGACGAAACCTTCGTGCTGAACGGACTGGCGCTGGCCCGGGGGCGTGCGCTTGGCGACAGTGCGAGCGACGAAGAGGATGAACTCCTTGGCGGCCATCCTCTGGAAGTAGCCGAAGTGGCTGACGTCGGAGGCGTTAGCGAGGACCACCGGATCCGACGGCCCTGAGGATGAGGAGTAGTCGCCGGCGGTTCTCAGAAGGAGGAGGGCGGTGATCTTCATCTTCGATCCGCCTATCCTCACAGGGAAACCCTAAAATGGGGTGAACAGCAGTCGCCGACTGTCCCCAAGAGATCGCTTTCTCTTTGCATGTCGTCGATGATGGAGAAGCGAATGAGAACAATAAAGGCGGAGGCAATTAAGGCGAAGATCGAATAATTATTTAATGAAATTGCTACGTGGCAACTCAATTGACTAATTAGTCCTACATGGCTTGATTACGGTACTCGCATGGCCTATAATTAGGCTATAAAATCAAAATTTATCGATGGCCAAAAATTATTGTGTACATTAATCAATGGCATTATTAACATAATGTTTAAGATTTATATTAAAAAAAAGGCAGCAACCAGACGGGCTATTCTTGAATACAGTTCCAGTATTTTATATGGTATGGAGTTAGTTGAACGAAAAATATTGATTCTTCAAAAATATTATAATTTGATAATGTCTTATTTTTTATTATCTTCCATTTACAATAAATAATCATAAATATTATAACGTCTTCTAAGATATTTAAGACTTAAATTTAAACAAAAGTGAAAATTTTGGTTTTTTTTTATCATATTTTTTACTTTTTGAAATGTGTCAAACTCATCGCTGCCTTCGCTTGTGAAGCCGCTGTTGCATCCTGTCGCCACGCTGTCTGCAGCCGTCGGCAGTACGCCTCCCTCCTCCGGCACCGCCACCTGCTCCATTCTACTGCTGCCGCTACCGCCATTATCGCCGCCATGGTCGCAGCCACTAGATTGTTCTGTTTGCGCCATCGTTGCCCTCCGCAGCGGTGTACGTGGACATCATCTCTGCAGCTTCCGCCTCGTTCGGTATCACCCCGAAACTTCGTCCATGTCATGTCGAGCGATTTCACCCAACTTCATCACTCGCGGCTTCGGCGTCGTCCATGGCCTGAGTCATTATCCGTGACATCCCGAGTCAGTCGCAATGTTTTCGTCGGCCGCAATTTGAAGACGGCTGTCGCGATGTCCCCTCACAGTGCAACGTCAAGGTTGACTGCAAGTCTCCGTCCACCGCATCGTCAAGTCGGCCGCAACAACTTCGGTCACCACAACTTCAAGACGACGACGACGACGTCTCCGCTTGGTGCAATGTCAAGTAGGCTTCAACGCCTCTGCGTGCTGCAACATGTCTGCCGCATGTTCCAAGTGACCAGTCTCCTTATGCTGCTTCCTCAGGGCAGGTAACACCTTCAGCTTTAGTCTAGCATGCGCTAATGCGCTCAGATGAAGTTAGCATGTCCCCATGACACATGATCTCACGTGTACTAGTCATCTAAATCGGTATGCTCTCGTACTCTCACATATGATATTTCTTATATGGTATTTCTTTGCGGGCGATTTAAGTTAGCATGACTCATATTTTTACGTTATATCTTACATATAATATCTTTTTATGTGAGAGAAGTTCAAGTCATATGATTTATGACACCTCACAATTAAGTCAATGTATGTCTCCTATGTTTGATACCCTATACATCAATAGCTCAAATCAATACATCTCAACACTCCTGTGTATCTCTTACATCAGATACTTTTTACATGGATGGTTCAAGTCTACATATCCTAATGCCCCCGTAGGTCTCCTACATCAACACCTCATATGCATATGGTTCAAGTTGACATGGACCCATGCCCACTTACATCTCCAGCATCCAACATCAACTATGTTGGTCAATCAAGTCATCATGCCCCAATGCTCACGCATCTCTTGTCCAATGCTTCATAATCCTCAATCGAATAAATCATATGGGTGCTTAGATACTTAACGTATCTCTCAACATTAAACATGTCTCAACTCGATAAAGTATATATACACTCGATACGACTTTTACGATCTATGCATGTCCCCATGCTCTATGCATCATAATCGGGCAAAACATACAATACACAAGATATGACCTTCGCTTTCAATATATCTTTTCGCTTTCAGTGTATCCTAAAACATACAAAGCGTCTTCCAACATTAGACGCACCCAATGTGGCCCTTATAACTAAGCCATTTCGAACCTTTGATGCATCCGATTCAAGCAAAAGTTTTTTATACAATTGATCTCTAATGCAAGCTATAGTTTCCAATATGTACCTTGCACTTCATCACAGAAGGGTCTTCCCAAAGCGCAATAGGAGGCAAATGGTGTGGGTAATATTTTGGGCCAATTGGGACTTGCCACATCAGCATAATATAATACAGAGAGAAGATTAGTCTTCAAAATATTTTTTTAAAGAATATTTTTATTTATTCTAAAATAAGAAAATCTCATGTATGGTTTGTGAGTCAAAATTATATTTTTGACCCTCACGTCAACCTCCAACTATCTTCTTGAGCATCCATCCGAGTGGTAGTTTTGTAGGTGAGCGAATTCAACTTGAGAAAAGTCATCATGAATAAGCATCCACCTCCTCGAAGATCCATTTCTCAAGACATAATAACCTTCATGAAGTGGACTCAATCAGTTTGACCATGGTGAGATAAATCAACAGCCAACCAATTCAGACATTAAGTTTTCCAAAACCTTTTATGGTCTCAATTAGACCCCTCTCATAAACTTTAAATATATCTACTCTCAATTAGTTTTAGCAATTCCCAATCTGATAATTTATTATTCTTATATCATGTTCATACCCATTTATGAGAACAACTTAACTATTACAAGTAGCAAGCCAGCAATAATTATCTAACTCATTTATTCATAAGCTTGCTAGTAGGTTCCATCTTCAATATTATTCAAGCTATCCTGTCAGTGAATGGCCTCTTCCAAGTATATCTATAACCTTCTTAATCGCACCCAGGTGAGTCTATATTGTTGCTACTATGCCACTCTATATAGCTACTCCTATTAACTTATCCTATAAGATCAATCTCACTTATGCATATTTCAACCAAATACTGGTATTAATTTACATTCCAAGAACAAAACCATTAATCACTCACTTTCTCTTGTGACTCAACCAATTTGCATACGTTCCTACTAAGCCTTTTTTTTTCTATTTTGGTCCAAGATTGGTGCAATCACTACTATTAGGAATGAGTATATAAAGAAAAATAATACTAAAGAGGATTATCTTGATCATGGTAATATACTATAATGATTCTCTATCATAATATTGTTTTATATTTATTCCAAACTGACAAAATCATATAAATTTTCTTATTTTGTAATGTACTATAGTGTCTATATCTACCCTTCCACCGCGTAGACTTACTCTCCGTTATATCTCTCACCCTCTTGTGCACATCATCCTCCTCCACCTCTCCGCCTGTGTCTTTGTCTCGTTTAATAGACATCTCTCTTTCTTTCGTCTCTCTCTTTCTTTCGTCTCTCTCTTCCATGCATCGATCAGATCTGACCGACGTCTACTATGGCCCGGCGGTGCCCTCGAGCAACGCTTACGGCAGCGCCCGCCGTTGCTCCAGCTGCTTCTGCTGCAGCCGCGGCCCGGGCAGCCTCTCGGCTATCCTTGGCCTCACCATCCTCATCCTCGCCTTCATCGTCTTCGTGTCCGTCCTCATGTTCGCCTTCATTCCTCCCGGCGTCGATGTCTACGTCAACGAGGCCTCCCTCGCCGAGTTCAACTACAGCAGCGACAGCCGCAACCTGAAGTTCGGGCTCAGCCTCGCCATGAGCATCCGCAACCCCACCGAGCGGATCAGCATCTACTTCGACAACGTGGAGGCGCTGGCGAGCTACGATGGCTGCCTTTTCGACTTCGTCGTTTTCTCCGCCTTCGACCTGGGCCACAAAAGCACGGCGAATCTCTCCCCGACGTTCCAGGGCGCACAGATCCTGCTGGGGGACTCGGCGGCGACGACGTACGCGAGGGAGAAGGGCGAGGGCTACTACTCCATCGACGTGAATGTGCGGGCGAGGCTGAGGCTCAACGGGTGGGTCTATAAGCTCCGTTACAACCGGCCAAGTATCGCCTGCAGGTTGAAGCTTCCGGTGCCGGGGAGCTCCGGCACCTTCAAGGCCACCGAGTGCCCCGTGTACTACTTTTAATTTGACGTGCAGTAGTACATTGGTATACTAGAAATGATCTCTTAACATAGTCAGTCATACTGATTTCAAGCTGAGTTATACCCATAAATGAGACTAATTCATCCATTATAGATTGATTCAACCGATTCAATCATTACAGACCAAAAATATATGGATAAAAGTATTTTGCAGATTTTTAGATCCTTTGCGATAAAACTTCAAAAGAACAGACACCTTCAAAATAATCATTACTCAATATTTGTAACAGTAAAAATATGATTGAGTGTCTTGTCATTCAATAATAATAATAATAATAAGGGCAAATTTCTTAGAAAAATCCATTGTTTGTTTCTTTTGTCTCCTTAGAGAGCCTCTATTTTGTTTAAGTCAACATTAGATCGGTACTAAATAAATATTAGTCAATAAAAAATAATAATTAAAAATTAATGTTAAAATGAAAGCCAATTATTATAAAAATAAAAATTATGATAACGCAATATGATATTATTGAATATAAAGGTAAAATAACATAATAAATAATAATAATATCATTAAATATTAATTTTAAAAATTCTTAAATTTTTAGAAACCCTTGGAAGTGACTTACAAAGCACTAAATAACCATTTATATGTTTAAAATTTTAAACTATTTAATTTTTAGTAATTTTAGTCCTTAAAAGATGAATTTTATGTTATTTTTAAATTTTAGCCAATTTAAGATTAATCAAGCATCACTTTGGGCTAAAGATCAGTTGAATATTATCAGAGAAAGTTTTCTTAAGTTTTGATAAAAAAATTTTTGAAGACCTGAATTACATTGTTTTTTATTGGGGGTTACATAATTTTTGCTGTCTCTTAAAAAACTAGTATAATCTCATTTGCCAACAGTCTAACTCACCTCCAATTTTTTTAATAAAAAACAAAATTAAAAAAAAAATAGAAATGACTCACAAATATCCAAATGACCAATTTTATATTTTAAGGCTTTAATATAATTTTTTATTAATATATTTTTTATTTATTTCAGCCTTTAAAAGTTTGAAATTTTATCATTTTTCATTTTGTATAATCTAATCCGAATTTACAACCACTTGAATTTAATCATATAAGAGTTACTGAACTTTTTTTAAAAATCAATAGAAATCAGAGTTACACTGTCTTTAAATGGGTTGCACTATCTTTTGGGTTCTATTTCAAAAAAAAGTGTAACTCGCCTCCTAATTTTTTTTTTTAAAAATTAAATTAAAAAAAATAGAAATGACTTATAAAGGCCTAAACAATCTTTTAAAAAATTTTAAAAAAAATATTTTTTTTGTTTATTTCAGCACTCAAAACTTGAAATTGTGTTATTTTTAAAATTTTGTCAAATTTAAGGTGAATTTACACCCACTTTCAGCCAAATTTAACTTGAATATTATCAAAGAAGGTTTTATGTAGTTTTAAGAAAAAAAATTTAAGGCATGAATTAAACTGTTTTTGAATGTAATCACATTATTTTTTTTGTCTTATTCCAAAAACAATGTAACTTGGTTAAAAAATTGTGCAACTAAAATATAATTTTTTTCCAAAAATTCCTAATTTTTTAAACTCTTGGAAACAATATAGAATAGCATAAATGATCACTTTTCTACTTTTAAGATTTTACAAATAAGTACTTTTATTTAATTTAGACCTTAAAATCTTGAAATTATGCATTTTCTTAAAACCCTAAGTTATACTTTTTTAAAATGAGGTTATATTATTTTTGAGTCCTATTTAAAAATAGAGTAAATTCATTCCAAAAAAAGTGTAACTACCCTTCCACTTTTTTTTTATAAAAAAATCATTGGAAAATCTTGAAAATGACTTGCTAAGGCCTAAATGATCACTTTTATATTTACAAGCCTTTAAAACATAGATATTTTTATTTATTTTAACTCATAAAATCTTGAAATTATTTTTTTAAAGAGTTTATTGAAGTTCAGAAATTATTGAATTTCAAAGTGTTTAATGATAGAGAATCAACCATCATTTGACATGCATTTGCCTCGCGAGATTTAGGTCATCCTCCATTCGTCTACATGCATAAAGAGTCAAAATAGATAAATATAAACTTGCTTCTCATTCATTATGGTAAAAAAGAGAAATACAAAGTTCCTTCACTCCCTTTATGACAAGGAGAGTAATCCTAAACCCCCTTTTTCTTTATGACAAAAGAAGGTTTTTATAAAAAAAAATTCCCTCCTAATGTATAAAAACATATCTTAAATAAAGAAAGAGGGACTCACTCTTTTAAACTACTTAAACTCACGTTTAGATACCTCAGATGACTAACTTAGCATTAGAGGGATAGAGTTGAAAAACCCTACTCGACCTTGGACTTCATGCTGGTGACACCTCGGGAGCATGATATTTTTAGCTCAAAGATATATCGAATATTCTTGCACATATGGGTCTGGACTATGTCAGGCTGACCAAGAGGATGTGTCCATCTCGACATTGGTCCCACAAGAGGATGTGTCCATCTCGACGCTGAAGCCAATAACTAGTGTCTATTCAGTGACCTAAGCCCCTCACCCCCGAGGATGAACTCGAGCCACCTACTTATTCACGTCATGATATTTCTAAACCTTGCCAATCATATGCAAATGCTCACGGACGTATTACAAGTTATTGCCCTTTTCCTACCTCAACTAGCCCAACACATGACATCACCATCTTAGCTATGATTGATGCCTTAACTATTATTGGCACCGACACCATTCGGAGTCCTCTCAATCGGTAAAATGCCAATATCTCAAGATTGCTCGAGGTTCGTGGAGCTGCCATCCAAGGAAGCCCCTTATTCCCCAATAGCAAAATTCAGTGCACCACTCCACTACTACTCTATTTCACCCAAGTCTGAAACTTAATTAGTGAAATCAATGGATGATCTACCGAGGCAAATGGGCCAACATTTAAACGAGATGTCATGAAAATTTCAGTAGTTCAAGAAAGGGAATCTAGCTAATATTACCTTAGATTGATCCTCATTCATCTAGAACATTCAAGATGAGGAAATCCCAACCAACTTTCATTTCTCGGAAACTTTTAATAGTACTATACAAACTTTTGATAGTATATATATATATATATATATATATATATATATATATATATATATATATATATATATATATATATATATATAATGTAACAAGGAATATAATGTGATAAAATGTTTATGAATATAATAAAGAAAAAGAGTACATATCATATCACATATGTCATCACTCGTATGATTGACTTGCATGATACCTATGACTAGTAATGAGTTAAGTTGATAGAAGCTACGAAGACTAAGATGGGATGCACCTCACCCCCTCTACAACTTATCCACATACTTCACAAATTCACTCTGCAATACTCAATGAAGTGATACCCTCGGCTTCAAAAATGATATCTTTGTCCTCTCCTTTGTCAAGTGACACCAAAGTGTATCAACTTGATCAAGTACGTATTAATAACTCTCCATCAATTCTCATACCTTTATCACAACCTAATAATACGACCACGCTTGAACATCACATGACAACATGCTCTAAAAATAATATCTTCAAACCTTATCAAATCCTTAACTTTCATGCTACCAAATGCTCTCCACCTGAACTTATTGTACCTATAACTATCACTCAAGCTCAAAAATCTCTACACTGGCACAAAGCCATGTGTAAAAAATATGATACTGTACTACATAATATCACATTGACCCTTATACCATTTCATTATATACAAAATATAATCGGATATAAGTGGATCTATCGAATTAAGCAGCACTCAAATAGAACTGTTATTAGATATAAAGCACATCTAATAGTCAAATAGTATCATCAATAATCAGGTGTTAACTGATGGGGATAAAAAGAGGAATAACCTTTGTATAGGAACAAATACTAGAAGACCAAAATACGCAGCGGAATAAAATGGAAACACAATCAAACAGAACACCAAGATATACGTGGAAAACCCCTTCAATGTGAAGGGTAAAAACCACGGGGCAAACTAGAGATAATCCACTATGAGAATAATGAATATACAAATCTCAATCTCTTGCCCAAAACCCTAGCAACAACCACAAGAGAATAACTGGGATACAAGGATCACGTCACTGCCCACAATATCTAAAACCTCCCCAAGTAATCACAGCAAGAGTCTACTGTAGATTTGATCTAACCTGAGATGAGAACACTACTAGATGATTGTGAACAGTCTCTCTGCGTTGTCCTTGTCTTCTTCCCTTTCTTTCTCTTCCTTTTCTGCCTTGATCTCCTTCTTCTCTTTGGAATCCCGTGGCCTCAAAGATCTACCTCGTTGCTGCCTTTTTATAGCCTTAATCTGCCTCTAAAACGCAGCCACCACACCTCCCTAATCTTAATTAGGGTTAGGTTAAGAGAGGGTGTGGGCTGTGGGCTGATAAAGCCCACATGGGCTGAATATGGGCCATCAGCCCAACAACCTCCCCCTTCAGCCCATAAGGGAGGCTGTCCCATGACTCCTCAATGTGAAGCCATGCCGACCAACTGTCGGCATATCTCCTGTCTTTCTTTTGGTAAGGTCTTCGTCAACATGTCTGCTCCGTTGTCATCTGTATGAATTTTCTGAAGCTGCAACTGCTTCTCTTCAAATACATTTCGAATCCAGTGGTATCTGACATCTATATGCTTTGACTTGGAATGAAACATTGGGTTCTTACACAAATGGATGGCACTCTGGCTGTCACAACGCACCACATAAATTTCCTGTTTCAGCCCCAATTCTTGTAAGAATTCTTTCATCCATAACATTTCTTTGCATACCTCTGTAGCAGCAATATATTCTGCTTCTGTGGTGGAGAGAGCAATACACCTTTGTAACCTGGATTGCCATGACACAGCTCCCCCTGCAAAAGTAAGTACATAACCTGAAGTAGACTTCCTCGTATCTATATCTCTGGCCATATCTGCATCTGTGTAACCTGTCAACACAGGTGGTCCACCTCCAAAGCTTAAACAAACCTTAGAGCTCCCTCTGAGATATCTAAAAATCCACTTCACCGCTGCCCAGTGCTCTTTGCCTGGATTTGCAAGAAATCTGCTAGTAACACCCACTGCATATGCGATGTCTGGCCTCGTACATACCATTGCATACATTAAACTTCCAACTGCTGAAGCATAAGGAACCTTTTGCATTTTCTCCTTCTCCTCATCACTTGACGGACTCTGTTCTGAGCACAACTTGAAGTGACCTGCAAGAGGAGAACCAACTGGCTTAGCATTGCTCATACTGAATCTTTCCAATACCTTCTCGATGTATTTCTCCTGTGACAACCAAATCTTCTTGTTTTTCCTATCACGAGAAATCTGCATGCCTAGTATTTGCTTTGCTGGCCCCATGTCCTTCATTGCAAAAGACTCACTCATTTCCTTCTTCAACCTGTCAATTTTAGACATATCTTTCCCAAGAATAAGCATGTCATCAACATAAAGTAAGAGAATAATAAAATCCTCACCAAACCATTTGATGTACACACAATGATCTGAAGTCGTTCTTTTGTATCCATTTTCTGTCATAAATGAATCAAACTTTCTGTACCACTGTCTTGGAGCTTGCTTTAGCCCATACAAGCTCTTCTTCAACTTGCAGACAAAATTATCTTTACCTTTGACTTTGAAGCCTTCTGGTTGCTCCATATAAATTTCCTCCTCCAAATCACCATGAAGGAAAGCTGTCTTCACATCTAACTGCTCAACCTCCAAGTCCTGGCTAGCAGCAATACCAAGAGTAACACGAATATAAGACATTTTAACAACAGAAGAAAATATCTCTTCAAAGTCAATACCTTTCTTTTGACCAAAGCCTTTCACAACCAATCTAGCTTTGTACTTTGGTTGAGAACAATATTCTTGAGTCTTCAACCTAAAAACCTACTTGTTCTTCAAGGCCTTCATTCCATTTGGTAGCAGCACCAAATCATAAGTGTGGTTCTTCTGAAGAGCATCCATCTCTTCCTGCATAGCAGCTAACCACTCCTCTTTCTGCTCACTCTCAACTGCTTCCTGGTAACTCTCTGGTTCACCTGCATCAGTAAGCATCACATACTCATCTGTAGAGTATCTTCTGGAAGGTTGACGTTGTCTAGAAGATCTTCTCAACTGAGGTTCTGCGGGAACTTGCTCTCCTACTTCTTCTTGCTCAACATGTCCTACAGGTAGATCAATATCAGGTTCTACACCATCTTCCTGCATATCTCCCCCATCACCCTGATATACTGGAGGAGTAACTGGGTCACAATCTGCTAATCCTTCTATAGAAGTCTTGGCTGGTGCCTTCTTCTTCAAATCCTCAAAGGTTTGATCCTCAAAGAAGATCACATCTCTGCTCCTGAACACCTTCTGCTTTTCTGGATCCCAAAGCCTGTAACCAAACTGATCATGTGAGTAACCAAGAAAAATACATTCTTTAGACTTACCATCCAGCTTGGACCTCTCATTATCTGGAACATGTGCAAATGCACGACAACCAAACACTTTCAAATGCCTGTAGGAAACATCTTTCCCTGACCATACATGCTCTGCAACATCACCATCTAGGGTTGTACATGGTGATAAGTTGATCACATCAACTGCAGTCCTCAAAGCCTCATCCCAAAACCTTTTGGGTAGCTTGGCCTGTGAAAGCATACATCTGATCTTTTCCATGATGGTGCGGTTCATCCTCTCTGCAATTGCATTATGTTGAGGTGTACCAGGAACTGTCATCTCATGTTGGATTCCATGTGACCTGCAATAGTCATTAAACAATCCTGTATACTCACCACCATTATCTGATCTTATGCATTTCAATTTCCTTTCTGTCTCCCTTTCAACCCTAGCATGAAACTCTTTAAAGACATTAATAACCTTATCTTTGGTCTTCAAAGCATAGGCCCAAACTTTCCTAGAAAAATCATCTATAAAAGTGACAAAATAAAGTGCACCACTTATACCAAGAACATCAACAGATCCACCAGGAGTTTTTGTCCTCAAAGGACCACATACATCTGTATAAACACGGTCTAAGGCATGTATTTTTCTAGACAAAGCAGTACTAGCAAATGAAACTCTATGTTGTTTACCAGCCAAACAATCAATACAAGGGTTCAGATGTATACCTCTGAGATCTGGTAATACCTCTCTCTTGGAAAGAGTTTGCAGCCCCTTCTCGCTCATGTGTCCCAATCGCCTATGCCACAACTCCATACTGAAGTCTTTCTCTGTAGCATTTAACTGCTCACCATAAGCTTTAGCCTGCAACCTGTACAAAGTATGACATTTCTTTCCATTAGCTATAACAAGAGAACCCTTACTGAGTTTCCATTGCCCTCTGTGAAATCTGCTTTCATAGTCTTCATCATCTAGTCTTCCAACTGAAATTAAATTCAGCCTCAAGTCAACCACATGTCTCACATCCTTAAGTACCAACTTGCAGCCAAGGTTGGTCTTTAAATGGATATCACCCATGCCAATGATGTCTACTGTGCCATAGTTGCCCATCTTGACAACACCAAAGTTTCCAGACCTGTATGTAGCAAAAAACTCCCTCCGAGGTGTAGCATGATAAGAAGCACCTGTGTCAATCACCCACTCAAGATCCTGACACACACAAGAAAAAATATCATCAGAAGGAGACAAAATCAAATAATCACCACCCTGCACTGTAGCTGTAGTATTATCCTTTGATTCTGTAGACTCCACTTCTTTTCCCTTTTTCTTGTTCTTCTTAGGTTGCTTACATTGGTTCTTGTAATGTCCTTTCTCACCACAGTTATAGCAAACAATATCTTTTCTTGATCTTGACTTGCTCCTACCCATACGTGAACTGCTTCTAGACTTTGACCTTCCTCTGTTCTCTGAGATAAGTGACTGTGAATCATTCTGAGATGTTGTTGAACTCTTTCTTCTCAACTCCTCATTCAACAAACTGCTTGTTACTTGACTCATAGTGACAATACCATCTGGCGCAGAATTACTGAGGGAAACCACCAGTGTCTCCCAACTTTCTGGTAACGAACTGAGAAGTAACAATGCCTGCAACTCATCATCAAGAGACATTTTCATAGAGGATAACTGGTTAGTAATACTCTGCATTTCATTCAAATGCTCAGCAATAGAAGCACCCTCTCTATATTTTAGGTTCACAAGTTTTCTGATCAAAAAAGCTTTGTTGCCAGCTGTTTTTCTCTCATAGAGACTTTCCAATTTTTTCCAAAGAGAATATGCAGAAATTTCAGTAGAAACATGGTGAAAGACACTATCATCAAGCCACTGTCTAATAAACCCAATTGTTTTTCGATCTAACCTCTTCCACTCATCATCTGTCATAGTTGTAGGTTTTGCACTATCCCCCTGCAAAGGTCCATACAAATCTTTGCAATACAAGAGATCTTCCATTCTTGGTTTCCATATCATCCAATTATTTCCATTTAAACTAATCATGCGAGAAATATTACTGGCCTCCATGTTCAAATATAAAAATTAAATCACCAAAACCCCGCTCTGATACCAGTTGATGGGGATAAAAAGAGGAATAACCTTTGTATAGGAACAAATACTAGAAGACCAAAATACGCAGCGGAATAAAATGGAAACACAATCAAACAGAACACCAAGATATACGTGGAAAACCCCTTCAATGTGAAGGGTAAAAACCACGGGGCAAACTAGAGATAATCCACTATGAGAATAATGAATATACAAATCTCAATCTCTTGCCCAAAACCCTAGCAACAACCACAAGAGAATAACTGGGATACAAGGATCACGTCACTGCCCACAATATCTAAAACCTCCCCAAGTAATCACAGCAAGAGTCTACTGTAGATTTGATCTAACCTGAGATGAGAACACTGCTAGATGATTGTGAACAGTCTCTCTGCGTTGTCCTTGTCTTCTTCCCTTTCTTTCTCTTCCTTTTCTGCCTTGATCTCCTTCTTCTCTTTGGAATCCCGTGGCCTCAAAGATCTGCCTCGTTGCTGCCTTTTTATAGCCTTAATCTGCCTCTAAAACGCAGCCACCACACCTCCCTAATCTTAATTAGGGTTAGGTTAAGAGAGGGTGTGGGCTGTGGGCTGATAAAGCCCACATGGGCTGAATATGGGCCATCAGCCCAACATTAACTTCATAAAAGTATTCAATTTAGTTGTTAAATCACCTATTATCCAGCTTATCTTGAGTTTGGCTATGACTTAAGGATAGCATATATGTAAATTGGATATTAATAATACTTTCTTACAATGGACCTTACAATGGACCTAAGCTGAATATATCTTTATGCAGCAACCTCTTGACTTCATCTACCCTAAATATTTAAGTCATATTTATAAACTATGAAATGCTATTTATGGACTTTACTAAGCTCTAAGAGTCTGATATACCGAACTTGGCTTGTTTTTGGTATTAACTTGCTTCATCAACTCCAAGTCTGATACCTCATTATTTTTACGATAAAAGAATAAAGATATTATATATTTATTGGTGTATATTGATTACATTATCATTATAGATAATAATTTCATTGAGATCAAGTAATTTCTTAAGCAGTTGGCAGATCGATTCTCTATCAAAGATTTATGAACCATAAGCCACTATTTTAGAGTGAAAGAAATATTTATCTTCTAAGACTTTTCATATTTCAAAATATATTTAAGATTTATTATCAAAAGTAAACATAAATAAAGTTAAAAAAGTTATTACCCTACTTTCTACTACTAAGTCATTCAAATTATATGATGACAACTCTACAATGAATCCCATACAATACCGACAAATACTTGGCTCCTTACGGTACTTATCTCTCACATATCCAGATATCTTATTTGTAATCAATAAATTATCATAATTTATATATCAGCCCTCCACTACGCATTAGTTTATAGTAAAATAAGTCTTACAATATATAAAATAGACTCAATTATGGATCTCTTCTTCGTAAACACTCATCATTTCATCTCCATGCCTTTGTCGATATTGTTTTAGCAAACAATATTGATGATAAAGTGTCTACGTTAACATACATTCTCTTCCTTGAAGTAAATCCAATCAGTTAGAGTTTTAAGAAACAAAAAATAATCGCAAGATCCACCATTGTAGCTAAATATCGAGCCATCGCCACCATCGCTGTAAAACTTAATTGGGTTACCAATCTACTACATGAACTTGACATTACCTTCCAATCTACTCCTGTAATACATTGATGATGATATCGGTGCCATATACTTATGTGTCAATTCAATATTTCACTCTGAAACATATTATCATCAATTTTCACTTCATCAATAATCAAGTTGTCAGTTATTAACTATGTGTTTCTCATGTATATAGTTATGATCAATTAGTAAACTCTGTCACAAAACTTGTTATTGTACGATATTTTAATTATATTGATCTAAGATGATTTTTCTCGTAAGAAATTAAATTTTATATGATCATGATAAAAGATAGAACCACGTGTGAAATGATATTTCTATTTTTTTTTATATTTTCAATTTATATATATATATGATTTGATATATTTGAGAATTAATTCGATTAGTTGATACGATGGTTTGACTATCCTTCCACAATATATTCATTATTTCTACAGCTAATTGGACACGTCTCTTCACTTCATTGGGAGGCAGTGTACGAAACGCAAAGATCGTACATGGCTTCCTTTCTCTCTCACCCCTCCATGGCACCCTTGGCCCTTAAGCAGATCCCCGTCCTCTCTCCTTCTGCAAGTCCATAAAATGCTTGAGCTATTGGCGGAAGCGCCTCCCTCCTCTCACCTCTGCGCACCGGCTAATTAGCACCCGGTGGCACTCCTGGCGCCAATCTATTGGTGACTTCGCTGTCACGAGGAGATTCTCCGTCCTCTCCTCCATGGCTAGAAGATAACTACACAATCTCTTCGTGTTTATGTCACCTGCGCCACAACTTGAGAACAAGGCAACCTCTGAGCTTGTTCAGGCTTGATGGGAAGGTGGCATTGATCACCGGTGGCGCAAGAGGCTTGGGCGAATGCACCGCCAAGCCGTTCGCCCGCGAACACGTGCTCGAAGCACGTGGCGAAGTTGGGCAAGCACGAGGTGCGGGTGAACTATGTGTCACCGCACTGTCACGAACGATCGTCGCGCACTCGCAACAACTACATGTACAGCTACTTGACAGCATGTTTTGTCTTGGTTTTGAGTCATTTTGCTTGTAAAAATGTAAGTTCGAACAAGCTGCAGCGTTACAAAGCGACCGCTCACCGAACCGAGCAAAACAGTCCCAAAACATCTCCGTTTTCGTGTGCCGCGGGCTAATTTCTGGAATCCGCCTCCGCTCACCAAAACGTCAGCCATCTCAGCCCCTTGGAAACCCCCGTGTGGCACAGGGCTGGATGGGGCTTCGGTATAGTACCGGGCGTTGAACACTCCTTCGTAAGTTCGCACGTTGCATTGACGAGAACTTGTGGTTGCGCCCGGGACTCGGTGAGCAGCTGTTTGTAGACTTGCAATTGTTCGTTCAACCTTTCTAAAGCCCTTGTTTTTCCCCTCTCCCTCTTTTCTCTTGTGCACGCAAGGTGCTCGCTGAATTGCTTGTAAAGCTTTCCCTTTTCGTGAGACTTCGGGACTTGTCCGTCGCTCGTTCTTTCGAACTAATCAACTTTTTCTTTTACAGGTTCTTCGGGACCTGCGAGAGATTGCAAGTGGGCTGATCTTTGCGGAGCAATATCGCAAGGCGAAGCGCGACTTAGGCAACGCAAGCTAAGTTCGCGTCTTGGCCGCAAGGGTGTCCCACATCTTAGGCAATTCCAGCTAAGACCGTGACAGCACGGGGTGACAATGCCGCTGACGACCAACTTGTTTGGGGTAGCTGTGGAGAGGACGGGCGACCTCAAAGGCTGAAGGCGGAGGCGGTGGTGTTGTTGGGCAGCGAGGGGTCGAGGTACGTGAGCGGCGTCAACCTGTTGGTGCGCGGAGGCTTCACCGTCGCCAGAAGCTTCGAGTAGACGTGTGGATGCACGTCTGTATCTCTTTTGCTTCAATTTGTCTAACTATCTTGTGACATTAATCTACAACGACTTTATTATTTCGAAATAAGAAAAGTTATTATAAAGATATGAACCAAAATTACTCGTAAGATAAGGTTCATTATTATGATTTATTTAAGGGCATGCATTGTACAATGATGGAAAGAGTCGGGTATAGCTTTGATGAAAAGGTTAATATTTAAATATATATAGTTAATTTTTATAATTGCATCCTTCTCACTATCCTGTGAAAGTATTTACTTCTTATCAAACATTTTTTCAAAAGTAAGTTTCGAATATGTGATAATCTTTTTATTATCGCAATATATGTGAATTTGTAGAATATTGATAACCAACAACAAAAATTAAAATTGATACAAAAGAAAAGACTGCATGCGCGCGCGCACGAACACACACACACACTATATATATATATATATATATATATATATATATATATATATATATATATATATATATATATATATATATATATATATATATATAATGATTACAAGAACCTAACTTGAGCATAAAATGCCTAAAAATATACTTAAATATTAACCTTAAAAATATACTCAATCGATTATTTTACTTTAAAATGTGATGACCAGACAACATAGCAGATGGAGAAATGCAATAAACAGTTAAAACGTATATAGGTCACTGCCCAAAAACAGGAAAAGAAAAAGAAAAAGAGAGAATGTTATTATATTACCAAAATCTCTTTTACCAAAAAATCCGCATTACAGAAATGATATCTAATAATCCACTTGAGTGAAGACGGCTGAAGTTTATGCTTACAGATGACAGTACGGGCGTTTCCGAACTATGACAGACCAAAAGCCAAACCACACCAAACCAAAAATTTTAGTCTTAATTCTTCACAACCACAGATAATAGAAACAAAAAAAAGTTCTAATGACATTACCTATGATTTGGAATATTTACAGTAGCCCACTCGTTCACAGAGAAAATGGCTGCATGCCAGCAAGCACAATCCTGTCTGTCAAGGATAATGCACATTCAGCATCTCCCGATATACCATGTCGATGAAATCATTATTCTGTCAAAAAACCACATACTTCAGTCAGAACTATCATCCACCAGTATGGGTATATCAAAGAGTAAGGGTTGCAAACAAAAAGTAGATGATAACGCCACCATTGTAGAAGATACGGAAGCTATGAATCAGCCAAATATTTCTAGAATGCTAGTTTGTATTGCCAATTCAAGCAGACAATTTTAAAGACAAAGGACGGGTCAAACTCGAGTCACAATCTGTAAAGCTGATACACCAAATGAGGTATGTAGAACTTTCTGTGTGATATACAGGGGCTACATAATAATTAAGTTGGAATAATTATTTGATAAGAATATGAAAGATCAGTCGTGCAGGATGGACAGAGTGGACTATACATGGAAAAAGAGAATGCCTATGGAGTGACAAATATAACAAGAGCAGAAAAAAGTCTCATGCTATGTGAATGATAGTTCCCGACATTGAACCAACATCATAATAAAACAAAGAAGTTCTAGGCATGATTATTTGCATTAAAGAGACTACTGAAATGTAAAAGAAGATAATCAACAGAAATTTTACCTGCACAAGTCTCAAGAATGCATCACGGACTTTATCTCGTGTAATGACTGGGCCATAATTTGGAGCAGGAGTTAAAGATGCAGAGGGAGTAGGTGGTGGAAAAGGCTGACGTAACGGAGTGCCATATGGTCGCTGCATAGTCACTGGAGGATGGATTGGTGGAACAGTTGGCACGGAAGATGATATAGGAGGCATTACCAATGCAGATGAAGATGGCATTGGCGAAAAAAATGAAGGTTTCACAAGATTTGCAGCAAGCTTACTGCTTCCAATGCTAGATTCATTAGTATCAATGGGAAGCATCAAAGGCGTGGTGGATATTGGAATGGGGGTGGCGGATATTGGAACGGGTGCAGACTGTATTGTTGGCAATGCAGTTGGAATGACACTTGATATGTGGGAAGATACAGGAATAGCTGCAGAAGGAAGTGGGAATTGCCCTGATATGGTTGCATTTCCAACATTCATAGCAGCCTGCGAATTAAGACCATTCACATGTCAAGGATAAGAAATGAGAGTATTTTTTTACTTCTAATAGATCAAGAAATTTTCAACTTTCACAAAAAAAAATGGTACAGTAATGCTAGTCACAGAAAGATGTGGACAAAACAAAAACAAATGAGCTGCGGGTATGACTAATCAATGATAATAAGGGAAGAAACTTCTGGTGGGGTACATACACTGAAGAAGACAGAGAGATCATCTTGGACGTCATTAATTGGTGTAGCAGCACACGAAGGTGGAGGCTCAAAAGGGCCTTCAGTGATTGATAAACTAGGCACTGCTTCGAGCTCTTCAAACTCACTGTCAGTGGAAAATAAATAGTGAGAAAAATTACTTCCAATCAAAGATTTATAGTATAGATATATCAGCATCACGATGCCCATAGAGTTACAGCCTCAAATAAGAAACCCCAGGGCACACATACATGCAGGTCTACACTGCAAAAATGATCACAAGTTCACTATGGAAGTATTAAGTATTACACTAATAACAACCAAAAGCAGGAGAAATATTTCAAAATTTATCCAAAAACGAACTGATCAATAAAATAGGTCTAAAATCCAGGACAGAGACGAGTCATTTTTAAGAAATAACTGATCATATAATTCAAGGTGGCGATAAGAATGAAACTCATGGAAATGGCTTCCGCTAGCTTTTTCTTTTGACAAATTGCATTGACATGCAACGACAAAGCACCAAGAACAATTGCCAGAGGAAAGACCAAGTTACTTTAGGGTGAAGAAAGGAGATCTACCATAATTTAAGTCTTCCAGAAAGTACA
This sequence comes from Musa acuminata AAA Group, assembly GCF_036884655.1. Taxonomy (NCBI): domain Eukaryota; kingdom Viridiplantae; phylum Streptophyta; class Magnoliopsida; order Zingiberales; family Musaceae; genus Musa; species Musa acuminata. Next base: position 25,003,609 of record NC_088359.1, on the reverse strand, counting down.
TTTTACAACTTAATGCTTGCAGTTACCATATGAATCATCTTTATCTGGAGGATAGGATAAAAAGTTTTTCACTAGCATCTTAAGAAACATTTGCAAAAGTAACCGCTTGCAATTGGGCCAGGAGCTAAAGGTACCCTCCCAACATCTTAAGCAGCAAATACAGTTGCCATAAATGTATTAAGAGTTGAACTGCACAGCTGCATGTGTACATGGTCTAGTCTGCAGCTGCATATGCAGTCTACATAAGCATGCAATGTGATAGTGGTACAACATGATTCATACTTCCACATTACTATTTCAACTGTTATAGTAATTTAATAATATAAACACAATCAATGATAATATGATTTCATTCACAAACCTAGATATATCCCCTATTATCAATAGTTAAAATAACTTATTAAAAACTATAAACCATTCCTAAGGTGTTGATTGACTATAGCAATATTTTTTTATTTAGCTACTGAACATACATTCTTATTAGGAAAAGGCCTAAAGGTTAAGTTACATAATCCTAGTAAAAATGGATCAATGCGGCCTATCATACACAACAAAGACATTCAAGTAAAGAATAAGACAAATTGAAATGCTGAGGAATTTCTTCTCAACTTAAAAAAAGAAAAGCTACTCTATCGGCATGTCTATAGGTAATGATTAATTATAATATTAACAAAATTAATAAACATGGGCTTAGTTTGATTTGACTAATCAATTCATGATCTGCCACAAATATTACACCATAAGATCAAGAAATGCAAAGAGGTAAGAATGATCTATCTCCAACATATAATTCACATATTCTTGTGCAAGACCCCAAGAAGCCTTGTAGCTACAGAAAATAACACCGTGGCTTCAGGATAAAGGGAGAAAACAGGAAGCCAAGTGACAGTATCTGCAAATAAAGGTTGGCCTAAAACATTGCTTACCAAAAACTGAGCACCCACCATTGTTAGTTTTTTAATGTATATTCTGCTCGTACTTCATTAAAATGGATGAGATATATAATGTAATGCAATACCTGCCTGTCTGCATACCCTGAGCCACTTTTTGATACTTAAGTTATCAGCTATGAATATCAGAAAAGAACCTTCAAAAACCCATCATAGTATCTATTTAGATTGACAACTGATCAGAAACTTTATTCACTAGTTTGAACCCTTTTCCTGTGGCCAAATTGAAACATAATTACTGCTGTCCAACATACCACCTCAGCAAACACCTAAAATTACTTCCTAAAACAAATTTCCCCCTATAATTCCATTTCCCTGCAAAGAAATATCTTCATAGTTTTATAATTAGTCATTATTGTCCACATGAATTGAAGTTCTACTTTCCTCCTGACATCATCCTCTCTACAATCATACAAAAACTAGTTAAATGTCTAAATAGGTTTATATATAAGTCAGAAAGCTCTTTTTGTTAAAGAAAAACATTCCCTTTCTATTAAACTCCACTACCGTCTCTAATGTCGAGATGCAGCCCACTAGTTCCTAGTATTCAGACACTTCATTATGGATCCCTTTAGATGCTGATTCCACACCACTCAGAAAAGAACAAATTATTTGAAAAAAAAAAAATACGTGTCCCATATATTTAGAAGATGACGAATTCATGGAGACTCCCACAGTGTTTCTGTATCTAATTGGACATTCTTATATAGTTTATCACATTTAGCCTAGATAAACCAACTTCTGAATACATCTTTTAGATTCAATATGTTAATTGGAAAATGTACTCTAAATAAGGTCCACTCTTAAACATAATAGATCTTAATATGCATTAGAAACACACACTCTCTTCTAAGAAACAATACATACTAATAACTTTATGTTGCAATTGCACTAACTTTTTAAATGCATAAAATTGCATTTAATAATCTATAAAATGATGTACAGAACAATGACAGTTTACTTCTAATCCTATGGCACAATTTAGAATAATGATTTGGACTGGCAAAAGGGATTAACAAGATTTACTGGATTGGATTGGCAAAATCAAGCCAGCAGATGAACTGTCTGAACTTGCAGATCTAGAATCATCCTGATAGTTCCTTATATTATGAGGGTTTCATGAGATGTTAAACATTTAAATGATACTTGCAAAATTATACAATCTAATAAACAAATAAGCTACACAAAGAAATAAAAAAATCACGAACAAAAAAGTTTGACAATTAAAAAAGCTACGCCAAGTCTCATATTGATATACAGGGAACAACAATACAAAATATTTATAAAAAAATTTAAGCCAAAAGACAATGAAAAATATCCAACTCCTAAATTTCACATTAAACACCAAAAATAAAATGAAAAAGGAGGGGAAAAGAGAAAAACATTTTTTTAACTGACCAGATGACAGCTTAAGGAAAGTTATCTGAAGCAAATAAGAGCAGTTAGCAAAGTTCAAGGAGAAATAAACCTCAACGTCCATGGGCACAGGCTGTAACTAGCAATAAGAAAGATGACACATTACACAAAACAACGTAGCAATCAAAAGTTCTATATGATACGAAATAAAAAGTATTGCTAGCTAATTGGAGTTCAAGAAACAAAGCTTTCTTTTAAAGAATGGGATAAGGGAACATACCAACCACAACATCTACAAGCATTTGTAATGAATGAAGCAGATAAAATTTCACAAATGAGATCCAACGTTACCTTTTAGTCAATGGTACTTTAGGCTTTGGAGGTACTTTGGAATAAGCATTAAGGATTCTGGATAAAATATGCAATGTTAGTCTAGAGCACCACAAGTTCATTGCATAACAAATATGCAGTTCATATATTTTTTAATGATAAAATTTAAGAATAAAAAATATGCCACACAGATGTGAGGGCCCGGGGCATCAGAGTAATAAAATCAAGATATATTTTAAACAAAGATTAAGACTGAAAAATGCATCAGACTATGTAATTATAATAACGAGCAAAACCCACTCTCATCTGCAATAGTATCTTCTGGTAAAAAAGTGAAAATAAAGATTTTCTGCAAGCAACAGTTTTACCAAAAGCACTAATTTACATTTTTAGCCTTGACTTAAAGCCTCAAGTAATGAGTGCACACTTTTTCTTAGACACACCTCATGACTTAAAAGGTGTAGATTCTAAAAGCACACCTCTATAATGTTACATATTTTGTACAAGTTTCATATCCCCTATTTTATGCAATGGCAGAGATCAGATTAAGTCTAATTTAGATAAGGGGTTAACATTCCATTAAATACATCTGTTTGTTTTTCTTGGTTAACATTCCTTATCTAATTTAGATAAGGGGTTAACATTCCAAGTTCTAATCTAGAACTTGGTGACTTTTCAATAACAAGCTCACCGTGCCTTCCTACATAATTCCGCAATAAGGTTTATTATGACACTTTTAATCGGCAATTAAGTCATCTATGAGGAAAATTATCAGGCAGTGTGGAGATGACTTTGCATCTAACAAGTTATTGAATAACTACTAAACTTTAAAAAAAATTACTGAACTTTTTTAATTACACAATAACCCTCTGATGTACTTTTCTTTTTGCAAAACCCGAAGTAAAAGACAAAAACTATAAAGCAAAAAAGAAACTCAAGTAGTCAACTACCCAAAACAACAGACTTAGTACCTGCTGAAAAGATTTGCTACTGATTCACAGTCATGTGAATCATAAAACCATATACCATTTACTTCTTGAGCAGCATTTCGATATAAGAGATATGGAACCTGGACTTCATATTCAAAATCTCCCAATAGATCTTCCACCAAATTATCTGTTGATAAAAGGAATGCAATCATAAAAATAGAAGTACCAATCAAAGTTCATACAATATTGGAGATGACCTGAAACAGATTTTCAAATAGAGCTTTCTAAATGCAAACAACGAATAAAATAAGTTAAACTGCACTGCTTGAACAGTTGAGTTTGTGTCAACTAAAGAATTTTCTTCTAGCATAATAACACAAAATCACAGTAAAAAAGAATAGTTTCCATCAATTTTTGTCAGTACAACTTTGGCTAAGTGAGCACAAATAATGCGGCAATTATTTAACAAAATTATCACCACCCAATGAACGGTGAGCAAGCATTGACACCAAACTGAGGTTGATCCTTTGTGTCATGAGTGATCAGGGTTCGGGTCTTGAAAATGACATATCTGCTTGAAGGGGTATGACACTCCCCATATCAAACATTGGTGAGAGCCTCATGAAGAAGAAGCCCATTCTTTACTCTCTGATGATACAAACTACCATTTTTGAACTAAAATATCTGCATGTTCCATGTGTACATTATAGCATACTAAATAAACATCCAAAAACATCAGCATTCATCTTTTTGCACTAAGAACAGGTCTAACAGAAAACACAATAGATTTTTTGAACCAAATCAATGTACTAAAGATAAGAACTGATCTTAACACTAAGTACCTAGTAAATATAAACCTCCACATTATCACTTGCAGTTCATCATCATGCAACAATCAAAACTCTTGAGATTCCTACATTTGGAGAAGTCTACAACAAGAGATAAAGAAAAAGGGGGTGATGTCAAGATTTAGTCTAGAAAGAATCAAAGGCACCCAGCATGACATTTAGAATTTTAAGAATACTCCTCGGCACATCTATCATCTATTAGCAGGGACTCTCATTAGTTCTTCAGAGACTGTCATTTAGCATTAACTATCATTAGTTCATCCACATGCCTATCACATGCTTCTGGATGCATTCTCCATCCTCACACATATGCTATTTTTTATATAATCAAATTATTCTTCACATACACACACACACATATATGTATATATATATACACACAAATATATATATATACATATATATATACACACATATATATATATACACATATATATACACACACACACACACACACACACACATATATATATATATAGAAACCGATAAAGAATGAAAATTTGAACTTCAAAAAAATCTCCAGATATTCATAACATACTTGCCATTATCATTTCTTTAGTAGCTGCTCTAACTTGAGTTATACTAATCTTTCAATGTCTTGCATTTCCAGATCTTAATCTCCAAATAAGAAATCACACCATTATTAGACTGTGGTGGTTGAAATATGAATATTCTTGGTTGCCACTTTGTTTTGTATGTGTCTATATCTCCGGAAGAATAAAAAATTATTTTGCCACATAATGAACAGCACAAGTCACACAATCCAGACTAACAGAACACATAAGATTCTTCACCAAGTATATTGCATAAAATGGTGCCAGCTTCAGGTTGACAAGACTTGAATATATAAAAGCAACTGGGTATAGAATCAATGTTAGCCACTGTAACATTTAAGTGAACAAAGATTGAAGTAATAACCATGACCAATTGAATAAGCCGCATGGAAATCCATGATGATAAAGCACTAAAGATGTCAATGGTCATCTAAATCTATGTCAACGAACAAGTGAAATAAAAATGCCAATGGTCATCTCAAGGAGTATCTTCACAGAAAAAGAACAAATTCCAAAGTTGCAAAGTGTCTTTGTTGACACAACCCACATTAGGTGGTTCTCATGAGGATTTATGTTTTTCTTTAGTGGCAACCATATCAACACAGAAAGAATGCAAAGAATAAGTTGTGTTTCAAATGACCTGCTTGGAAGCATAATGCAGAGTTTACATGACTGGTAGCACTATACTTCCAGCACAACCTTCTCCAAACGAAGCCTCCAGAGTTGAGTATTTAGGAAATTAATTATAGAAAAATCAAGTATGATTTTACTACGTTGTGATGCAACAAAATCCTACTTAAATTGGTAATAAATCCAATCCGGAATCTTCCTAAGGTTACCAGCAGAAATTGATTCCCTAGCTGACATAGAGATGGTAATAAGAATATATCCAACAAGGGCTAGGACAAACAACTCTTATCCCTTTCCAACTTCTCTCATGTCAAAACTTACAGTGACAAAGTTATAGAGAAATTTACATCTTTTACAGGTAGAGATGAAGGCAAGAAGTAAGATAGATTCCCCAAACAAGACCAATCTAATACCTGCATTGCGTCGATTCATGACAATGAATTGAAATCTAGGTTGCGTGTTCCTGCAGAGTAGCGTATTTTCATCATTGCCAACAGAACAACAATAAATTCACCACGGGAACTGACATCAAGTAATAAATTCGGTACTAAAACCCAACAGGACCTAAACATCAGGCCCGATTCATCCACATTATGATTCAAATCAAAGGTGATGAAACGAGGAAAAGGACTAACACTCACGATCCAATTACCTCTTCACGACAAAGAGCGATCCCTCAACATCCTTCCGGCTCTGCAAGGAAAGACGGAAGCGAAACCCTAATCAGGTGGCGGAAACCAGAAAAAACGAAACAAAAAAATCCCGATCAAGAAAGGGAGGAGAAGGGTTCGGCGGGGAGATGGAAGGACCCATTGGTTGAGGTCGATGCTGAACTCGTACAAGGTGACGTGGGTGGCGGTCATCAGGATCTCCTCCACGAAGGGGTCGCCGCGCTGGAGGACAATGAGATTGAGGGCTTTGGTGCTCTGCTGATCAAGATTGGGCGTCACCTTCCGGTTCTGCAGCATCTTCGCCCCCTCCGGAGCCCTAACCCTAAGCCCAATTCTAATTCCACGGATTCACCCGAGGCCAAGCCGAGATCGACGGAGAGAAACGAGGGAGCACAGGACGAGGCTTTTATATCTTGTAGGGACGGAGGAATCCCCGAAGTGGCACCGGCGACAGCATTTTCTTCCGAAATAAACTTTTGCTAACTAATCTTGACGTGTGTGGTTTTCTTCATTTTTTTCCATTTTCGGATTTACGAAGCGGACCAATTCCTATTCTTTGACTTGATTGCCTATGGGGGATATTAGAATAACATGTCACTGTGATTCAACAATCACATCACGCCCCCCATAAGCAAAGTGAAGCCTCAACCTCTCACCCATATTTAAACCTCACTATTTGATGGAAATGGTAACGAGATCTATGTTTGGGTTTAATGGCACGTACGTATTAGATAGGTTAGAAGGTGATTGATTGAAAAGTGACTTGGTGGATGAAGGATGAGGACCCATTGGATGAGGAGACATCCAATGAGGACCCATACATACATTCATGAACCCCCACATGTGAAACATAGCAAATGTCTTGTCGATGGATGCATGCAGATGTGAGTACGTAAGATATTTTATTAAAAAAATTTATTATTGATTTTTTTACGGATGACACCTCATATTTATTTTTATGAGGAAACATCTTTTTTAAGTAAATAAACTTACTTATGAACTAAATCAATTAAAATTGGAGAGATTATGTGATTGATTGTAATAACATAAGTGTGATTTAATTTAATTTTGAGCATAACATGATTAACTTTCACTAAGCTAACTCAATTTGACGATGATTAATACTATTTTTTTATTTTTTATTTTTAAATAATATTAATAAATTATCAAAATTAATTTTTTTTAATAAATTCTATGATCGAGTATATAGTAACTTCCACTAAACCAATCCAAACTTAAACCGTTAGGACGTAATTTTAAAATGACTAATACCATTTTTTTTCAATAAGGTAAAAATAAAAATCAATAAGGTAAAAGAACCTGCATAGAGAATCATCAATTACATACAAATCACCAAACCAAAAAGATGGTGGTATAGTTTCGTTAGAATGGTTAGAAATCATCAGCAAATCCCCGATAGCCTGTTACTAAAATGTAAGACATGCAACCGACTAATAGTATACATAGTTACACAGTACATCCAGACTAATCAATGATGTTTACTAAGGGTATTCTTTCGCAAAAAGCTTGAAGTTGTCAACCTAAGCTGATGAAGTTGGCTGTCAATCATATATGCCGTGGAATACAGCATATGGGTCATCAACGCTCGTGTACACACCCATATGCATGAACTCATGGGCGAAACAGCCAATTGTCTTGAAAGATCTGATGTGCCACTATTTTCTATTAATCTTGATCAAGCATTTCTAGAGCTGGTATTCTTCGGAATTGAGCTCCTAATCGAAGATCGGTTGGCCTTCTCATTATCCCAGCATCCCTTCTACTCCGAGTGGATAAAAATCCTTCATTAGAAATTGCATCAAATAGATCTCCCATATCTATCTTTCCCAGTTGCTTCTGATCGGTTTCCTGTTTTGTGAATCTGGAAGGAAAGCAACAAAATCAACACTTGCAATGAGCTAAAAGGAAAAAAATGGCACAGGATAAGCAAAAATAGTCATGGCATGATAAGAAATAAAACCAAGAAAGACCATTTTAGCATCAAGACTACAACCAAATCAAGTTGGAAAACAACATTGCAAGGATGCTTCTCAATTCATAAACTACACAGGGATAAATGTATAAGCAAAGTATAGGAAGAGTAGGACCCTAAAAGAAGGTATACAGTAAAAATGGCTCAGTGCAGAACAAAGATCTACCCCCAGCGTTAAGTATGGAAAAAGCCTCGTCTTCTATATCTACTACCATCACAGGCAGCAAGAATCAGATTTTCAGCAATAAATTGTAGGATATTCATGAGTCCGATCACAAATTGACAACTTCACACCCGACATCAAATTGGGGTAAAGATTAAAGAGTTACGACACTAATGGCAAAAACACATACAACGGCAAATGAAAGATATCAGAAAGCAGGATTCACCAAAGGTTGAAGAAGTTCAATGGATTGATTATTTGTCAAGAACCAGTTCATATTTCGTAGTGTCTTCTCTCTTCCATTCTCACTAGTTGTAGGCAAGAATGATATGCAACATGAACTTATTCAAAAGAGCAATCGAGATAGCACATTATTAAGCTACTTTAACAAGCAAAGAAACCTTATTTAAAAAAAACTCATGATCATGCAGGCCTGCCGAACATAGATCAGAGAACTTAGGCCCAATGTATCTGTAATAGGACATGTGAATATACAAGTCCATCCTTTCCTCCTCCCCAAACCTGAGATTGCTGCAATCTATTCCACCCAAATTCTCCAGCATTCAGTTAAGGATCCAGTCAATGTCTATGCTGCAACTAGTCCGTCCTTTCCTCCTTCCCAGACCTGAGATTGCTGCAATCTACTCCACCCAAATTCTCCAGAATTCACTTAAGGATCCAGTCAATGTCTATGCTGCAACTCTCAAGTCATTACAAGCTCATCATGCTTCTCCTATAACTTGTACAAAGCAGTCTCTGCTAATATAACAGAAAATGTTAATAGTTAAAACCAACTTATTGGTACTAGGCCAACTGAATTCATGCATACATGTCATTCCTTCCTAAATGTGAGAGCGAAAAGAGGGAATGGGTTGAATATGAATGGTTGGCTAGTTATTATTTATTCAGCCAATCTTGACGACCACATGTGATTGGTAGAAATGTTATTCGACTGGACATTTCAAAAGATTCTTCATGACCGCCTCAAACAAGGATTGTCATTTCACATACCGAACCCGTGTCAATCCCTAGCCAAACCAGTAAGTATGACATGCACTGCACCAGTACGGACTCATATCAATCCTCACTAGCTAGACCGATACAATACTGATATAGTGACATGCGGTACACCTATGTGTTGATGACTCAACGAGAAAGGAGGAGAAGAGGAAGGGCAATGGAGGAAGAGGGAGGAGGAAGGAAGAAGACTAGGTGTTGGAGGACAAAATAGGAGGAAAAGAAAGGAAGAAGAGGAGGTAGTAGAGGAAGAGGACGGTAGAGGAAGAGCAATGAGAGGAGGTGATGGAGGAACATAAGGAATAGGAAAAAAAAGAGGAGAAGTGGAGGAAGAGTACCTATCGATGACGCACAACTAGCGACAGGTGATGACAAGTAGCTACATGAGGTGATGCAAGAAGGGCTCGTGTTCGAGGCAAAGAGGGCTCGTGAAGGCAAGCCCTAAAGTATGTTTATTAAATTAAATACTTTCCTTTTAATGGTTCGGATGGGATCATTCGAAAGTGAGGCGGTCCGCACACCAATTCACCCAAACAAGTACGTATCACTCGTTTCATACTGATCCACGTGAAACATCAAACATTGGTCTCAAACATCAAGATGTCAAATAGCGCAAACATTTTAGGACTCTTGTTTTGTATACATATTTATGTTAATGTATTATATATACATAGGATGATTCCTCTACATACAGATTCAAGATGTGTCAAAGACTAAAACTATTTATGTAATTTGGATTCTTGACTTATTTGTGTTGTATGTTTATGTTTGAAGTATTTTTGTGAACATCTGCTACTTATAAATGGTTGTTGTTATAACCAAGGAACTCCTTTTTCACTCGGATCAATACATAGTAACCAGTATTTACTGGTAAGGACATGAAATGATATGTGGACTCACCCATTTTGAGCTGTCCATTTTGGTTCAATTAAATAATATATAGTATATATATCATATCCAGATTTTCTAGGGCTCATGCAAGCCCTCTCCACCCTGTAAGCCATCTCCGCCTTCTTCTCTTCTTGTTCTCCTAACCACTCCCTTCGTCCGATCGTCGTCGTCTACCTCATTGCTTATCTCTTTTCCAGTAATCCTCCTCCTTATTCTTCCTCCACTACCTCCTTCCTCATCCTCCTCCTTCCTCCTCTTCCTCCACCACCCCCCTCTTCTTCCTTCCTCTTCCTCATTCTTCCTCTTTTCCTTCCACTACCTCCTCTTCTTCCTTGTCTTCCTTCATCCTCTGCCTTCTCCCTCTTCCTCCACCGCCTTTTTTTCTTCCTTTTTCTTCCTCCTTCCTCCTCTTCTTCTTCCTATTTGGTACATTCCAATGTACCATATGTCATGTACCAATCCATCCAAGGACCGATATAATACCTCGATATGAAATTGCAATCCTTGATTATAACCATATATGATTATCATAGATGATAGATAATCTATAATTGAAGTAATAATTAGATGGAAGAACTGCCATAAAAATCTTCCTCATGTATCATCTATAGCAAAACTATTAACCAGTGATTGCAAAAGGCGCTTGGGCGCTCGCCTAGGCGCTCGGGCGAGGCGAGGCGAGGCCCGAGCGCCTCGCTAATGTCCCAGGCGGCGCGCTTCAATCAGGCGCCGCCTAGGCGCTCGCCCGAGCCCAGGCGCTGGGCGCTTCGGGCGAGC